>NC_143583.1:89471795-89777136 GCF_048544385.1 Mastigoproctus giganteus | reverse complement strand
TTAAATAAAGATATTTTGTTTCTGATAATTTCTTGCACTTACCGTTTAGATAAATCAATCTATAAAAAAAAAAAACAATAAAAAACTTTCTACACTTTAAGGTGTAGAAAGTTTTTTTTTTGAAACTGCATGAATATTTTGCGACATTTTAATATTTTAAGAGGAAATTTCACTAAAATAATTTAAAAAAAAAACCAGAAGTGAACAGAATGTTTCAAAAATTAATAAAGAATTGAGTTTCTTGCAAATAAAATGCATTTATTGTTATAGTTATAATTTTACCTACATAGTATATGACGAAAAATTACAATAATATAACCAGTAAAACTAAAAATATGTAATTAAATCGCTGAATCTTTGCGTTTCACAGACATTTGCTAGTGAACAGACGATGCCAACGTGACAAAATTCACTCAATCAAAGTAAGGAAGGCTCAAATTATTTTTACTTTAAAAACAACTAAACAGATAATAATCGTTGCTATTCTTGTTGACCAAAGTAGCAACACATACGACATACCCGATATTATTCCTGATGAGGTAGAACATGCATTGAAGAAAATGAAGAATCGGAAAGCCCCGGGGGAAGATGAAGTTACTGTAGAGTTGTTAAAATTGGGAGGAAGAGACATAACACAAAAACTGGCAAGGCTCTTCACAAAGTGCATTAGAAAAGGTGTGATGCCTAAGCAGTGGAATAATGCAATCATAGTTTTGCTGCATAAGAAAGGAGATAAATCAGAAATTGGAAATTATAGACCAATTAGCTTGTTATCCCATATCTACAAGTTGTTCACAAGGGTCATTACTAACAGATTAGAAAGAATACTTGATGAGAATCAACCGAAAGAGCAAGCTGGCTTTAGGACAGGATTCTCAACTATGGACCACCTTCACGTAATATCACAGCTAATGGAGAAAGCAAATGAATATAAAACACCACTATGCCTGGCATTTGTGGATTATGAAAAGGCATTTGACGCCATACAGCATAAGGCAATGTTTCGGGCACTGGAAAGACAAGGCATAGATACTCCATATATTATGATTTTGAAGAAAATATATGAGAGTGCTACATCCTTTATTAGACTAGACAAAGGCAGTAGGAAATTTAAAATCGAGAAAGGAGTTCGACAAGGAGACACAATATCTCCGAAGCTGTTTACTGCTGCCCTTGAGGAAGCTTTCAGATGATTAGACTGGTCGCAGAAAGGAGTCAATGTGAACAGAGAGTACCTAAACCATTTACGATTTGCAGATGACATTGTGGTCATAAGCCACGATCCCAAAGAATTAGAGGAAAATCTTAATCAGTTATGCACAGTTAGTTAGTAAGGAATTTGGACTAAAGATGAATATGGCTAAAACAAAAGTAATGATGAACAAGTATGCCACGGAAAGGGAAATAATGATTGAAGGAGCAGTAATTGAAAAGGTGGAGTCATATACTTATCTGGGACAAGTTATCAGCTGTAATAATGATAAATGGCTGGAAGTCAAGAGAAGAATAAATTTTGGATGGATAGCATTCAGGAAATATAGTCACATACTGAAGAGCAATATCCCAGTTTGTCTGAAACGTAAAATAATGAATCAATGTATACTCCCCACCATGACTTATGGAAGTGAAACTTGGGCACTCACCAAAAGAATGGAAGAGAAGCTAAGAACTACACAGCGAAGAATGGAACGAATTATATCGGGAATCAGACTGTTAGATAAGAAGAGAAACACATGGATTAGGCAGCAAACTCAAGTAAAGGACATTCTTATCAAAACTAAAGAACTAAAATGGTCTTGGGCAGGACACATAGCTCGAAGACATGATGACAGATGGACTAAGAAAATAACAGAATGGTACCCAAGAGGAGCTAGAAGAAAACCTGGAAGACAAAGGCGGAGATGGATAGATGAAATTCATGAGTTTTTGAGTAGTAAATGGATGGCCAGTGCTCAAAACAGAAGGAACTGGAAAGTTGCTGGAGAGGCCTTCATCCTGCAGTGGATTGAAAATGGCTGATGATGATGATGATGATTCTTGTTGACGATACTGTCCACAAGCAGAATTATGAGGAACAACAAACACATTGATACGCCATAAATGAAGCTATAATAGGCAACTGCAAACCCCATTTACTGTTCATTAATTCAAAAACAATGTACGTTCCTAATTGGTCCACTGCAATTAAACCACTTTAAATAGCTTCGTATATGGAATCTTCATTTTTTGATTACAAGAAAGACTTGTCACTCTTTGTCATTCCCCTTGTGCCCTAACTACTGTTTATAATAGGAATTACGAGAGGTCTCCAGTTTCAGGGAATAGCTCCCGGATGTTACTCCCTATCCCCGATTTTTAGAATATTCCCGGAAAAGGGACTCCCATGAGTCCCTTTTAGTTAATACCACCTTAGATAAGAAGAGAAACACATGGATTAGGCAGCAAACTCAAGTAAAGGACATTCTTATCAAAACTAAAGAACTAAAATGGTCTTGGGCAGGACACATAGCTCGAAGACATGATGACAGATGGACTAAGAAAATAACAGAATGGTACCCAAGAGGAGCTAGAAGAAAACCTGGAAGACAAAGGCGGAGATGGATAGATGAAATTCATGAGTTTTTGAGTAGTAAATGGATGGCCAGTGCTCAAAACAGAAGGAACTGGAAAGTTGCTGGAGAGGCCTTCATCCTGCAGTGGATTGAAAATGGCTGATGATGATGATGATGATTCTTGTTGACGATACTGTCCACAAGCAGAATTATGAGGAACAACAAACACATTGATACGCCATAAATGAAGCTATAATAGGCAACTGCAAACCCCATTTACTGTTCATTAATTCAAAAACAATGTACGTTCCTAATTGGTCCACTGCAATTAAACCACTTTAAATAGCTTCGTATATGGAATCTTCATTTTTTGATTACAAGAAAGACTTGTCACTCTTTGTCATTCCCCTTGTGCCCTAACTACTGTTTATAATAGGAATTACGAGAGGTCTCCAGTTTCAGGGAATAGCTCCCGGATGTTACTCCCTATCCCCGATTTTTAGAATATTCCCGGAAAAGGGACTCCCATGAGTCCCTTTTAGTTAATACCACCTTAGTTAATGCGAACTATAGCTGAGTTAATGCGAACGCGAGTGGCGCAAATAAGGTATGTAGTCCGAAACCCAAAGAACAAACTTTGTCTTTTCAATAAGTTACCCTGGTATTGCACTGCTTTCAGACAGTTGGTTTGAAACTAGTGGGCAAATTAACCTTCTAGAGATAACATTACATCACCTAAAGGTTAAGTGGTCATATAGACATTACTTTCAATGCATTTTTCGTTGCAATATCAGTGCAACTCGTTGTGAAGTTAAAATGTTTTTGTATTGCTATCCTCTTTGAGACTACAGTATTTTTCATTTACTAAGCAGTTTGAATCCTACTGGCCGAAAAGAGAGAGAGAGAGGGAGAGAGAGAGAGAGAGAGAGAGAGAGAGAGAAAACCGAATAAGAAGACAGGCATTTTAATTTATAACAGACGCCCACAAACTAGTGAATGTGATCCAGCCGCAAATTAAAATGAGTGATTCTTGCTTACCATTCATGAGCTAATAGTTCCTGTGTCTTATTTGTACCTTGTACAAATTTGTACCTGTGTCTTATTTGTACCTTGTACAAATTTGTACCTGTGTCTTATTTGTACCTTGTACAAATAAGACACAGGAATTGTAGAGGAATTTGTGCCTTGTACAAATAAGTTCTTATTTCAAATGAAAATAGTTTCTCAATAATTTTCATTTATGCCTCGGACAGCCGAATGCTCATACTTTTTCAGTACATCCACGGCTAGTCCCTATTGTGAAAAGTAATGTATGCATTGCTATCCCTAATAGTTCAAATTGGTTTTCGTAACACACTAAACCAAGTCAGTTGAAAAGCACGACTGCCTTACATCAACTTACCACTACTAATTGGTTTGATTAATAGATGTGTTTCGAGAAACGGGATATAGAAGAAGCTACAGAATGAATTGGAATAAGAAACGTATAGATTTCTCCTTAGCCAACAAAAACAAATTATTGAGTTTCAAAATATCTATAAGCAAGGTCAGTGAAATGGTAACATTGAAGCCACAGTTGGTCCTGACCCATAGACAAACCCCCGCTGCAGTTAATACGCAAAGGGAAAAATCAACAACGAACTTTTGACCCGCGCCCTATCTTTCTGTTCGGTAACCAAGGGAGTCCACTGATACATCAACGCCGCAAAGATAAAATGTCGACAATTACTGCTGGTTTCTAATGTAAACCTACCAATTTCAGCGGTTGGCTGCCATAACAAGCAGCCAACGTTATGGGAAGTCCATAACGTTGGCTGCCTGTTAAGCTCCTATTGCTTTTGCCCCGCTCTGGGTAAACATTCAACGAAAACTCCGTAATGTATCCCGGCTCCCCTGTGTGGTTCCCGCTTTCGGAGCTGCTGGCAATGGTGTCATGGTGTGGAGATGTTATTGCGATATGGTCTGGGTGTGGCAGTTTTCCCCAGTAAGGCTGCGTAACCCTGAGAATTTCTTAACATTGTTTCCCTCCTACCTCGGTAGTACAGCTACAACTATCAGAACCGTATGGTGATCATTAGACTTCGGATTATATGCAATTGCATATGCAAATACATATTGCAGATATTGTAGTTGTTAGTGCAAATAACACAAATATTACAAGCAATACTGCATATTCCTTAACTTGATCGTTTTTTCAAATGATGATCTCGGAAGTTTTTTTTGTTTTTTTTTTAATGAACACCCCAAAAACGAAAGGTAACGACCAGGGAGAAAACTGGATGATCAATTACAAAAATGTTAGCCAACCATAAGGTGAAAGTTTATTTAAAAGATCTTTATGGCAAACGCGATCAAAGCCTTGAGCTTCAAACTTTTCCACTGAATTTGTCCATTGAAAGGCTCAATTGGAGAAAAGACCATCACCAAGTTGTGATTGAGGTGCCTAGAGGACCACTCACCTCGATCGTATACGTACTTAGAAGGGTTGTTTCTACGAAAAAGGTCAAGCGTGTTGGCTGTGTGGTTAGGGTTGTCTGTATTCTGGTAGGTAACTGAATACTCTGTGCGAGGTCATTAGTACTGTAATTGCAAAAGCCTCGGCATCTGGACCACTGTTCAGTTCGTTGCATATATTCACTTGAACGAACAGAGGTAATGAAAACACAAATTCTGAGAGTTACGGCAGAAATACCACATTACGCACATCCTATCCGCACACTTAAACCAATGGTTCTCAATTAACAACTTAAACCAATGGTTCCCAGCCCTTTTCCCTTTCGTAGTAACTAGCGTTTCCCAAATTGGGGTCCGTATACCAGTTCCAGGGGGTTCCGCGAGACGAATCCTACGAAACTGGTCAAATTATTCGTTTTATGTATAGAAATTGATGATAAATAAAGTTATCATTATATATTTATGATGAAAAAATAAGAAAAGTTGAGTTGTTTTAAACATAAAACTTTGAATTTTCTTTCATGAAACTCAGTGTTCATACATACACCGATAAGCCAAAACATTATGACCAGCGAGTCGTTAAGCAAATCTAAGCAACTGCAGGTGAACTACGGCGCGTGCGCGGGTCGGGACACGGTATAAAAAAACACCTGATACGGAGCTCCGTTAATCAGTGTTACTCTTGTTCTTCAGATGGGAAAGGCAGCGAACTTAAGCGAGTTTGACAACGGCCAAATTGTAATGGCCAGACGACTGGGCCAGAGCATATCCGAAACGGCACGGTTCACGGTCAGCCGTGGTTAGTACCTACCGAAAGTGGTAGGTACCGAAAGTGGTAGGTACTAACCACGAACCGCCAGCAAGGTGTTGGACGACCACGACTCATCGATGCTCGAGGTGAGCGAAGGCGCTCCTGGATGGCACGTCGCATCAGAACGGTGACTGTGGCGCAACTAGCCGGTAATTGGAATGCTGGTGACGAGAGTAATGTGCCACAACACACAATACATGGAACCCTGCTGAAATTGGGGCTGTGTAGTCGCAGGCCACTCCGAGTGCCCATGCTAACCCGGCGACAGCACCTACAATGGGCATATGAGCATCGAAACTGGACCCTGAGTGATTGGAAGAAGGTCGTTTGGTCCGATGAATCACGTTTCCTCTTGCACAATGTGGATGGCTGGGTACCAGTGCACCGTTTACCTGGGGAAGTGATGGCACCTGGATGCACCGTGGGACGAAACCAAGCCAGTGTCTGGATGTCATGCTTTGGACAGTTCTACTGGGATAGCCTGGTTACAGTCATCCATGTGCCAGGCACTCTATGTCTGGGAGAAACTCCTGGTGCCATTTGACCCTCAACAAACTTTGTACTTGTACTTTGTACCTAAACATCATTGCTGACCAGGTTCAACCTTTCATGGCAACGGTCTTCCCTTCTGGCGGTGCCGTCTTTCAGCAGGATAATGCGCCATGCCACACCACCCGGATTATTCAAGACTGGTTCGTGGAACATGAGGAAGACTTCCAGTTATTGCCCTGGCCTCCAAATTCCCCAGACATCAATCCCATCGAGCATCTGTGGTTTGTGTTGGAACAGCAACTCCGATCTGTGGAGTCTCAACCACAGACCTTACTGGAGTTAAAGAATATGCTGATTACGTGTTGGTACCAGATACCACAAGACACATTTAGAAATCTTGTAGCGTCCATGCCTTGCCGGATACGAGCTGTTTTGGCTGCACGTGGAGGACCACATCATATTAGGTAGGTGGTCATAATGTTTTGGCTCATTGGTGTATATACACACATTTTTCCATTTATTTGTACACACAATTATTTACAAATTATATACAAAAAACTTACAAAGAAGATATATATACAATTTTATATTCATTAGCATTCTCATTATACATATATAAAATACTATATTATATATGAACACGTGTGTGTGTGTGTGTGTGTGTGTGTGTGTTTTACCTGTATCAAGGGTGGTTCCTAGGCCTTAGCCCATCTCCACCTTGCACGTCTGTGTTGGTGCAGAAACTCTGCAAAGCTTTTTATCGCTTGTGTACGTCCGCCTTGCCACCAGGGAGCAGCCAACACCTACAGCCACAGCCCGCCCCCAGGCACAAGCAGCCAAGCCTGGGTCTACTATTACCTTTAGTGCCTTGTGCACAAATCCCGCACCCAGGTTGCCCAAACCTAAAAACCAACAAAAAAAAAAAAAAAAAAAACGGGGGGGGGGGGGGAAATATCCAGGCCACAGCAGAATCAAGCCAATTTGGATAACTCTAATAAACTTAGCAAAGTAAATATTTACATTTGTACAAGATAATAGAATTTTAACTCTAAATCCTAGCAATACAATTAAATTTACATATCTTACAACAAGTCATTCTATTTATATTTAATGGGATACAAACATACATATTAACTTCTCAGCTGTCAGATTTACATTCGATTTTGGATTTGAGTTCTTAGTTCAAGTCTTTTCTTAAAGACCGATTCTGCAAAGCTCTGGAAAGTCTCAAAGTTTGTTTTGTTCTCAACTAGTATTTTTACATTGTCCTCAGCTAGATCTGGAACCTGATTAAGTAGCAATACTCGATGGTCTGTATATTGCGGACAAAATAGTAAAACATGGATCCAGTCCTCCATTTGACCACAGGTGCAAAAAAGATCCGGCTCCAAATCTATGTCGAAAAGTTTGGCCCTCAAAGATCCATGGCCTGTTAATAAATATGTCGTAAACATGCTTGGTGCAAACCATGAAACAGAAGGTTGAGTAGAAGCAAACTCAACATTTTCAATATACTTCTTTGTGACTTCACCATGCACAGACTCATTCCATCTACTTTGCCAAATACGACCATTTCACTCCATAATCTTTTCCGTTCTGTCTTCAAGTTACTAACTGGGTCTGTTGTAATTCACATAATAGATACATGCAGTCCTTTCTTATGTTTATGAATCATGCCATGATATAAGATGAATAAATCTAAAGGCAGTTCTCCTCCAAGGATTTGGAGGGCATTGTTCGATACTGTACGAGGGGCATTATTTAGTGCCAGAAGCACTGTTCTTTGAATTGATAGTAGCTTATTATTGATTTTCAACTTAACGATGTTCTGGTGCCAGATACCTGCTCCGTACGAAACTATAGGCAGAAATATTGCTTTATAATATAGTTTCATGGTCTTTTTATTCAAATCCCAGTCTCTTTTGAAGATTCTTATGACTGAAGCAGTAAAATTTCTAATTTTTTCCTTCAGTTTGGTGACATGGGGGAAAAAGGTTAATTTATCATCGCGGATTATGCCAAGATATTTGTTTTGAGGAACATAAGGTATCTGTGAACCATTCAGTTGAATTCTTGGTGGTCTTCCATAATTAAAGTGGTTTTTAAATGTCATGAAATTTGTTTTACTCGGAGATATCTTGGGCTTGTTGATTTCAGCCCATGCCACCAAATCATCTAAGATGGGTTGAATTTTGTCCTCTAATACCCTACGTGACCTTCCTTCTATGACAATCACGACGTCATCGGCGTAGGCCACCTTTAGAGAATCCTTGTGTGTTCTCGTGAGCCACTGATCTAATACGGCATTCCAGAGGAGAGGCCCCAACACCGACCCCTGGGGGCATCCTCTCGAAACCTGGGCCTTATAAGACGGATGCTTTGCCTTGACCATGATGTATCTCTCATTAAAGTATGATCTCAGTACCCTGTACACATAATTATCACATTTAGCCAGCCTTAAAGACCCCAGGGCGTCAAAAGCGCCCTCAAAGTCCACAAAAATTGCCAAAACATATTTAGAAGATGAATTCTGGATAAAGTTAGTCAATGTAAGAATGGCATCGTCAGTGGACCTCCCTTTTTTGAAGCCAAACTGGCAGCTTGAGCATAATTGGTTTCCTCAAATTTCTGTAGTATTCTGGGAGCCAGAAGATGTTCGAATAACTTTCCCAGATTAGCAAGTAAGGAAATTGGCCTGAAGCATGGGGATCGGATGTGTTTTTCCCTGTCTTGTGAAGAATCTTGAGTAATGCTAACTTCCACTGATTTGGAAAGTATCCTTCCAGGAGGCATTTGTTCAACTTTTTCTTGTGGGTATAAGTTGAAAAACTTGATGATAACAAGGTCAATTCCGGGGCATTTCTTGCTGTTTAGTCTAGCTATGGCAGAACCCAACTCCAACAGATTAAAACACTCAATATCAGTTGAACCCGTATACATACTATTTTCAAGACGTATCTGGCCTTGCTCCAATGTATCCAACTCTGGAATATCTTTAGGAAACAGACTTGACACTATAGCATGTACCGTAGAGCTCCAGTCCTCAGATTCTGCTCCGTTTATTCTTTCTGTATTGTACACTTCTCCACAGATTTCTTTGTTTTTGGAGATTTTGAGAGTTACGTTATATACACACACACAGAGAAACATATATATATATATATATATATATAGGGGTCCGCAAACTGTTTTTTGATTTTTGAAGGGGTTCATAGATCTCAGTAGTTTGAGAACCACAGGGACCTAGCAACAGTCTCATCCTGTCCATGCGGCACACTCACTAGTCCCTTCTCCTCTTTCTTCTGATATGTAATCAATGTTAATTGCAATACTCAACATTTGTTAAATTTTTTCAAATACAACTTTCTTTTTTACCTGAATAAATATATATTAAATGGTATTCCCACGAATGCAAAACTCTTATTTAATCATTTTTATTTAATTTATTTTAAGAATAACCACTAAAAATTTAAAATTGTAATATTACAAGAATAACATACGAATGTCAAGCATCATTAATGGGAGACTGAACCTGACTGACAGAGAGATCGTATCTTGCAATTTTGCGAAACTTTTTGGCTTAAGTGTAGCTACTAAACATTACAAAGCTAGTCGGAATACCTTTAAAAAATACAATGGAGAGGTGGGAGGCCCTCTGCAAAACAGCGTTGCGTCGGATCTCGCGGAGCCTAGAGAATTACCCCTAATCAGAATTACCTACTTGCGCTGTATTAAGTTGTGGCAATGTATGATTCTGTATTCAGTTATTCAATTACCCGATCTCTCAGCCTGAGATCCGCTAATTACAGAAGACTAAAAAGTTGCTGCAATTAAGGTCGACTTGCATATAAGAAGAGTATAAAATTTTAAATTGGATTAGTCATGAGCTTTGGGTGGAAATACATTAATGCTAATATAACTACATGTATATTTTTATTCGCACCCCCCCCCCTTCAATTTTCATACTAAATAAGTTTAGAAAATAATACTAGCCAGGGATTCTCACACTTTGATGGCCGGGGGGGGGGGAGAATGGCAAATTCCAAGTTCTGAAATTAGGAGGTCTATGTGTATGGAAATTCGGTGTTGATTTGTAAATATATGTGCGCAAGTGACGAGTGAAGGTTTTTGACAGACGATAATTAATGTGTCGACTAAGCTGCCAGGGCAGCTTAGTCGACACATTAATTATCTTCTGTCACTCGTTTGGAGAAATAATAGTTCGATTACCGTCCAACCGGCGGAATTTCTGAAATCCTTTTCAATCGAGGATGTAGTTGTTTGCATGTTTCGCATCGATTGAAGTCTTCTTCAATCGAGCATGTTTGCGAGTTATTCCAGGTGTTAACTCGAAAACATGCAGATCGGCCCTTGAACACTCCTCTAATAACAACACATACGGATATGAGAGCAAGTTTGAATGCCGTTAAAAATAATCTGAATAATTAGTTATTTATTCTTATTTTTTTTTGCATTAACTGAGCTGCATCCCCAACGAAAAAGGGAACCCTTAATGCTGAATTCAATCAAAGATGTGCAATAGGCTACGCTTGCCAAATAGATTACTAGAACTCTTTAGTCCAAAACTGACTGGCAAGATTAATAGGAAACTCAGCATATGTTGACCACAGTTGCTTATGCATAATAAATAGCCGTTTCATAAAAACTGAAACCGGACAACTAGTCACCAAGACAACTCGTACGCAAGGTATTCAGTCGATAGGACAGTGATTGACACTGCTTATTGTATAATAGATGTGGAAAACAGTGATTTTATTTATACTAATAAATCGATTTTTTTTAAAAAGGTTTATATATATATAAAGGATATATAATCCTTTCTGCATTAAATTTAAGCTTTCATCAACTAAAACGTGAGTTTAATGAAGTAGCTAGGAGACAACCCGGAGAGTCCGTGTGGTTGACTGAAATTTTAAAGTTCTGTTATTAGGTTTTTAAGTATCCTGCGCCATCGCTTATTGGCCACATTGTTCTGGCTTTTAGCCGGCAAGCTTTGCATAAAGATAATGTTTATACTCTGAGGATAGAATTTGCAATTCACGATGCTTGTAAATTGCATGCATTTGTATACCTTGGCAGAGACTTTCTGTATATTCTTCACAGAACTAACTGGTTCACTACGGCCGCTTAACAGTTCTGCCAAGGGTATCTCTTGGAATGTAATTGTAAATTGGAAAATCATCCGGTAAATCGCATAATGAAATAACTGCTCTAGCTGCAGATTTATCAGGTCTTTCAGCTTTCACTATTAAAAGATGTAAGTATTAAACACACCATAAGGAGTCTTTCAACATCCGAGAAAAAGAAACGGCCAGTATGATGGATCATCTCCACCCATCATGTTAATTCAAAAATCGCATGGTGTAATAGTGCTCTGTTTCCTTAATGATGGCACATCACGTTTTTTTTTTTTTTTTTTTTATGAAAACCCCAAACACGAAAGGTATCAAAACCTATAGTACTTAGTACCGTGCATGGGTTGAAGGAGAAGTATGGGGAGAGGGGGGGGGATGCCGGAAACTTTGCCCTAGAGACTACACATGAGTTTCACCACTTTAAGCCTCCAATAAGCAAAGTGGTGGTATTTCACCGGATGATGAAAGTCATCTACCACCTGAAAATTCCTAATATCGAAACATGACGATAAATCAGAGGGATAACGGTGTCGACCAACTGTTGCAGACTGAAAATTCCTATTTCCAATTATTGTTCAATGGGACAATAATTGGAAATAGGAATTTTCTATTTTCAGCTCTTTCTAAAATATTGAATTATTCCATCAACAGCAAACTCTTAAGATGTCTGAAACTTCCATTCTTATCAACGCCCCTACCAAAATGCATTTCGTCGGTATCGATCCTCTTGTGATATCTTGGCTAGCTAAAAATTCAACGGAAAATTTAGAAACTCGAGCAGTTGCACTCGATGCTTTTAAGGCTTTCGATCATGTCCAGTATGGTCTTCTAAGCAAGTTTCCATCTTAAGGTTTTCACCCACTTTTTTGCAATTAGGTTTCCTTTTTCTGAACTCTCAGTGTGTGAGATCATAGATGGTTTTCTAACTTCTCAGCTAATGTCAAAGTTCAAGGTTCTGTTCTTTCGCTTACTCTCTTCCTTCTCTGCTAATAACCTCCCATTAAACTGGAAATCCCCTCCATAGTTCTGCTGATGATAACATGGATTGTTGTGATGCATTATTTAGGTAAATTACAATGGTAAACAAAGCAACTGAAAGGGTGGAGTAAGTTATTAAGTATAGCGCATGTTAGTTCTGTATCCATTCTTTAACTGTTTTGTAACCATGACTCAGAATGGACCAGAACAGCGTTCGGACCTTTATACACATCGGTAATGTCATGTACATAACTGATTATTAAAAATCAGATTTCATTAACGAGCAGTCCGTTTCGTAAAATTTTCCATTGGAGATGTTGTGCGGGTGGTATTAGTGAACAGCGTTTCTACTCTTTTTAAACCAGCTTGACTGGCTGTTTGCTGGAGGGGGGGGATTACTTTTGGAGCAACGGATACTTTGATCACTGTGCACCAGATCATATTTTTACTAGATGTGATCTCTTATCGTCTATAATATCTAGTGGGGAAGAGGTGGCAGGCGTGTCAGCTTACGAGATTCCAACCCAGCCCTCTCTAAATGTGGCGAAACCAATTTATTCTCAAAGATGTGAAAAGACCAGGATTCGATTCCCGCTGCAGGCCGAAGTTAGACAAATATGTCCAGTAGGCATGGAAGGACTTTTATCGTTAATAATGTGGCCACGTCGGTTGGTCCCAAACGAGGGTTGCGTATAGTTCTCCTCCGCCACCTACGCAGAAACTCAGGTCTCTCAACTTACAAATCATCGAATTTACACACAATATACTTACGCCTCATGGTCTTAGTTGCCTCGGCACATAATCTAAACTGTCCAACCCATCACGATATGTTCATTTAATTCTTTTTTTTTTTTTTTTTTTTTCATATTCTCTCACTCAGAAGGTTAAACGCTTGGCATTTATAAGAATTTCTCCTAAACGATTAAAAGGCACAAGCACAAATACATATACTACAATCATAGAAGATCTAGAAAAGTTTTATTCACTGTCTTAAGTGCAAATTATACCTTGCAGCTACTTTTCTGTGTCAGCAGATGTTTCCTTAATCAGCAGTTTCAAAACAGATGCCCATAAACAGGAATCAACGACCCATAAACTGCGAAAACCATCTGTTAGCAGTGAATCTTTCCTTAGGCTATATGTGAGAAACAAATTATTTAAAAGGCGAGGTCTTTTTTATAAGTAAAATGGATTTCATTACAAAACTAGATATAAAACCCTTTTCTTCTTCTTCTTCCCCCTCTCCTCTAGAGGATTACTTTTTCGTTTCGAGATTCCTTTTCTTTGCACTCTCACTTCAGTTAAGTACTAAAAAGTTACTTCGATTACTTCTAATCTGCTTTGGGGAATAAACCGGGTATACAGATAACAGAGTGGGTCTCCTACCACGTTATGTTCTTATTTTATATTTTGAAGTGTAAACTTAATGTACAGGCAACTCTCGGTTTACGAACATTCGATTTACGAACATTCGCTATAACAAACGTCAGAATCATTCAAAATTTCTTAAAGTCGCCAATAGATAGAGTTCCTTATAAAACGAAAAGCCAAACGTATAGTGAACATAACTGTAAGATTTAAATAAATAAACTTTTAAAAAATGTATTTGTTACAATAATTATCAGGAAATTGTTGAACTGGGCAATAAAATGGACCTCGACCTTGATGTGACTGACGTGAAAGAGCTTTTAGACTAGCGGTAAAATAATTGAAATAGAAACACATCTAAATTCTGAAGTAACAGAAGAATCTGATATTCTACAGCCTCCCAGAATACTTACAAGGTAGAAAATGGTTAAGCTTTTAAATCAATTTCCGAGGGGTTGGCAATCATTGAAAAAGAAGACGCAAATATGGAAAGAATTGCAAAAGTGAAAAGAAGCATTTATGACTGTCTAGAATGCTACAGTGAGATTTTTGAAGAAAAAAAAAGAAACTAACTCTGCAATCTTCTATAAAAACATATTTTAAAAAAAAATGGAAAACTCAGCTGTTTCTTCATTATCAGACGTCCTCCCATCTGCACCTAGTGTGGAAAATATTGAACTCAGATGAAGATATTGATGAGTAAAAGTTGAATACATATGTATGTACATATGTATAAACAAAGAGTTACAAAATAGAAATAAAGAAAATGAGTACTAACATAATACTCATTTTCTTTATTTCTATTTTGTAACTCTTTGTTTTTAATTAAAATTAACAAGTACGATATGTTGTGTTTTTATTCTTGTTTTATTTTATTTTACGTTACGTATCGTATACGATAAACCATAGCGCATACATACATTATAATAAAACATAATGTATAGACCATTCGATGTTTAGTACATGGTTTTAATGCTTTAAAATGGCTGCTAATTTATACGGTACGTATCGTAAAAGCTCAGGAATGCAAGATACACATACCGAACAAAATGTATAACGAACAACGTCTTGGAACGGAACTCGTTCCTAAACCGAGAGTTGCCTGTATACTTTTTAGAACAAGTTCAAACTATTGGCATTATCAATTATAATTGATAATGCTATAGTTTTCCCAATGAGTTACTCTAAGTCCATCCATCACATAAATCAGCAGCGAAAACACACACGTGTATAGACATAATACACTTAAAATCGTATGAACTGGAAAATTATATCCTACACACCAGAAGCTGTGAAGACTAATGCGTATATACCATAACGAAAACACAACACAAGGATGATGTAAGGGTGGATGAAGAATAAAATGACTAGTTTGGCAGAGCCAAAAAAAGATAGCATGGGACAATTGCAGAGTGATGAAACAACCTCTGAAGCATATACTCGTAATGATTATACTAAGTCGATCCGTAATACAAGTAATATAACGGAAATGATTAGGCTGGAAAAGGATGAGTATAAAAAATAGTGTTAGTATTAATATTGACTAAATAATGTAGTCTTATATAGTATCAGCCAAAGATTTAAAAAATAATAATAATAAAAAAAAGACCTTTCTACTCATTTCGCTTGTCCGTTCATTCTAATAATTTTTCCTATCCTTTAAATTTATTTAAATTGTTCACTTCCTGAACACTGGAAGGAAGTTTATTTCAATAATTAATTTTCCTGCTGAAGGAAAATTTCCATACATCTATTCTACAACCATCGTTTTCAATATCAAAATATGTTCCCGTGCGTGAGTGTGTGAAAGAGTAAAGATGTCATCAACATTTCGTTCACTTCAATAAAATCACTGGCTTAAAGGTTCAAAAAGCGGTTAAGGGAGTAGTTCATGCATGGCGTCCATGCATGAAAATACAGAGATGAAAGGAGCACATCAGATTGAGCACTTATATAACGTTTGATGGCAGTAGTTGAATTTTGAATGACACACCTGGAAAGTTAAATAACATTTTGTTGTCGCACAGTACATTAACTCTAAAAAAACCATTAGTTGGAATCAATTTACAGTAATGAAGTTGTGGGTTACAATTTTCTTAAAGTAGCCAAATGGACCTTATATACTATGAAGCTACAAATAAGGTCCAGAACGCCTTTAGATAAAATGCTAAGTCTTCCACTTATTTTTTCGTCATTTCCATTTTTTAGGTGATTCCTCAGAGCCCACCAGAGAATTAGAACTTCGCTACAGTTCTTATTGCTATACGACCGTTTATGGCGTCAATAACACTTAAGAGTTGCTCCCTGGAGCGCTCTGATCTGTTCTTTGCAGATTCATTGCAAAGGAAAAAAAAACTCCCTTTGTTCATATTCGAACAATCAGGTCAGAACATATCCCAAAATATAAATTTTCTTTCATAAAAGGGCAAATAAGGCACATCAGGGCCTTATTTGGTATATGCCCTCAGAATTTCAATTATTTAATTCTCTTCCCAAATATATAATGGCATATCGTTATCTTCCATATTCTTTATGTTTTAGTAATTTTATTCTCGGATTTGAAAGGAGGGGAAATCGTATCCTTAATTTAAATGCTGTGCTCCAATTCATAAAACAAATGTTCGTGCGGAACAGTATCAAAAGCTGTAATGGAATGTAAGTGTCAAAATTATTCTTTGGATCCATTTCCTTTCTGATGACCTGTTATAATTAGATTGATTAGCAATTATCTTCTCTTATTCTGCCGACCGCAAAAACACATGAAAGGACAAAATGATCCTCCCTGACCACAAATGATAGGTTCTAAGTATAGTATTTTTAAAATTTCTTCAGAAAACATGTATTAAATACATTCTTATAAAGTTACATATGCAGTTTTAAAAACAATGTAAATTTATAAATGTTTATTTTGAATCGTACTGCTATTTTTTGGAAAATCTCCACCGACAGCAATAAAATGGAGAAACGTTTAGAAAAAACATGGCGGTTGTTGCTCGTGCTCCCATTTTCTTATTATAGGTTCCAAGATGATCAAACAATTGCTGACACCTATCGGTCAACATGAGTACTTTTCACATAATCGATGGTGGATCTTGTTTGATTCATCAACCCCAATCGATTATTTTGAGGAAAGCCGCCAGGAAGTGCATCAAACAATTAAGGTAAACCATGAGGACTTCATTAGATTTAGGGGCGATTCCTTTGATTGGAGAAGCGCCACTGTATCGCCAATCTATTAAGGTTGTTATAAGAACGAAATAGGGGGAACTGCAGGCCAGTAAGCCTGATTCCATTAGTACAAAAACATGAAAGAAAGGATAAGGACGCAATACAGGGCCAACTAGGTAGAAATAGAGTCCAAGCGAACACAGCGCGGTTTTGTAAAAGCAAATTCTTGTTTAAGAAACCTCTTAACTATTATGGTAGTGGCATGATGAATTGGATGAAAAAAAAACCAACTTTGACATCAATATCTTTACCCTCCCCTCAAAAAAAAAAAAAAAAAACTCACAATCACTTGTACTTTTTTGCGGTTGTGTATAAGCATCAATTCAACTACGGCTATGAGGCATCAGTATATTATATCTGTTTGCTCAACAACAACAACAACAATAAAAAAAAAAAAAGCTGTTTACAGAATAATAATGATGATAATAATAATAAAAACATACAACCCTCGCTGAGGGCGATTAATTCAGCCAGTTTTGAAAAAAGTCCATAAATTCCTTGCATCAATGACGATGATGCGAATCACGCAGTTATAATCACCTTCCTCATCATTCGGAAGGACGGTGATTATAACCACTGTACTATAGCGAGAGCCATACTTTTTGCATCCCCCAAAAATTAACATCCAATTGAGCTTTACACTTTACAAACTTTGTGATCTGGCCACTTTGATAAGTAATTTATTCCAACGGGCTATCCGAAATTCCTTGAGATATAGTGTTTTGGTCTGTTACGTCCCCACCGCAGTTCAGCAGGCACCATGGCGTACCCCAAGGTTTTTTGGGTGCCCAGGGGAAGAAGTCAACGATTAATGAAGGCTGTACATGAGTAAGGAACGTACATATGATCATAAACTCGCAAGCTATCCGTGTGCTCAAGTTTCGCGGTAGCACGGTGGTCACACTCATCGCCCTCACCACACGGGGTAGAAAAGCGAGGAACTTTTATGGGCTTTTTTTTTACTTCGTGGCTGAGTTAATTGTTCTCAGGCGAGGATAGCTAGATATCTTCCTCCCACCTCCCAAGCGGAAACTCGGGTTTTTGTCCAGTTGGAGAGACAAACCGACCACAGAATCCACATAGGTTGTTGACGTAATTCTTGGGTGGCCCTAATATTACTTTTTTTTTTTTTTTTTAATCTATATGCTAAATCATACTTCCTTGTGGGATCTTAGCATCACGTAACGTACACTAAGCAACTAGTGAGGGAATATAACACATGCGTTGAATGTGGGCTGCACTACCATGTTGCTGTTTCCTCTCGCACTTGTTTGGTTTATTATACGTGGAGTTCTTTTCTGCACTAATTATGCTACTTTCTGGGCAAAATTAATTTGGTGCCCGCCACTCTCTCACTCTCAAATATGCCTGTACGCACAAAAAGGTTGGGGTCCGCTGCCCTAACATTTTATATTTATGCCCATTGTTTATTTTGTTCGGTCTCAAACGAGAGAATGTTATATATACCAGAACACATACAGGGATCAAGGACAAAATTCTTTAATGGTTCAAGAGATGGCTGTACAACAGGAGGAATGGGTTATAATTAACGGTCGCCCTTCAAAATAGGCTAGGGTGTGGGCTAAGTAGAGTGAGATCCAATAGGGATTGGTACTGATACCTCCCGTTTCTGATTTTCTTAAATAATACTGACGAAGAAATAAAGGGCATTTAGCCACAAAATCAGGTGTGAAGATCAGAAGAGTGATTATCAACAAGCGTTAGTAGTTGCCACTTATCAATGAAGCCTACCTATCCAGATCTCTTGAAGGAAGAAATAACATTCAAAATAACGTATACCCTAAGAGGGCTAAATAAATAAATAAAAAAAAAAGGTAAATAAAGAAAGGAATTTCGGGCTAAGTTGTTGTTGTTTGGTTTTTTAGGAGCATTAGCAACTAAGGCTATATTGCTCCGGTGATCATTCCCTGACCTTTCCGCATCCTCCGTATTTGGTGGCTCACGGGCTAGATTATTTAATGAAAAAAATTTAATGAAAAAAGGCTCCTGGAGTTGATGGAATATACCCTATAATCTTAAGGGAGGCGGCAAGTGAGTGCACTGAACCATTGAGGCTAATTATGCGAGCATCGCTAGACTCTGGCGAGATTCCCTTGGATTGGAAAAGTGCCAATGTATCTCCCATATATAAAGGTGGCTCTACGAGTGAAGTGAGAAATTATCGACCTGTCAGTCTGACTTCAGTGGTAGGGAAAATCATGGAGGCAATGATCAAGGGTGGAATTCAGGATCATTAATTCTCAAGGATTCTCAGCATGGTTTTGTAAAGGGAAAATCATGTTTAACAAATCTGGTTCGCTATTTCGAAAGGGTCACTCACGAGCTGGATTTAGGGAATAATTTCGACATTGTTTATTTAGATTTCAGCAAAGCTTTTGACTCAGTCCCACATGAGCGGTTGCTTTATAAGCTGGAACAGGTTGGAATCACTGGGAAAATCCTTAGATGGATAGAAGGATGGCTTCAGAGCAGGAGGCAGAGGGTTATGATAAATGGCTATTCCTCATATTGGGTTGATGTAAGAAGTGAGATTCCCCAAGGATCAGTATTAGGACCACTGTTGTTTTTAATTTTCATAAACGACATCGATGAAGGGATAGAGGGCGTGATGTCTAAATTTGCAGATGATGTTAAAATTGGTAGAGTAGTTAATGATCACTGTCAAGCTGAGCTACTTCAGAGAGACCTAGATAGACTTCAGGAATGGTCAGAAAAATGGCAGCTATGCTTTAATCCAACAAAGTGTAAGGTATTACAACTGGGAAACAGTAATCCCAAAATAACTTATTCACTTGGTGGAGTTCAACTAAACCCAGTACTGGAGGAAAGGGACTTGGGTGTTACTATACGGTCAGACATGAAATTCTCTGAGCATTGTAAACAGGTTGCTAGGAAGGCCCATGGTGTCTTATCGATGATCTATCGAACTTTTGCAAGTAGAGATAGGGACGTGATAATCCCATTTTATAAGGCTTTTGTTAGCCCACACTTGGAATACTGTGTTCAAGTATGGAGACCGCACCTAAAAAAAGACATCGAGCTTCTTGAAAGAGTGCAAAGACGGGCAACTCGCCTGGTGAGATCCGCAAAAGGGCGTCCTTATGAAGAAAGACTTCGAATATGTGGGTTGCAGAGTTTGGAAACTAGACACCTTAGAGGAGATTTGATTGAGGTGTTGGCTCTGAGAGGCATCAGTAAAATGAATGAGGACGAAATTTTCAAGATTATAAATGATGCTAGAACTAAGGGACATAAATTCAAGTTACCGGGGGAAATGTTTAGATTGAATTGCAGGAAGTTTTATTTTAGCCAGCGAGTTATAAATTACTGGAATAAGTTGCCTACATGGGTGGTGGACGCTGACAGTTTGGGGAAATTCAAAGGTCATCTGGATAGTACCTTCGGGTGAGGGAAGCACATAGGATGATAGGTTTAATTTCCTTTCCTTTTATTAATTATTATTATTTATTTATTTTTATTATCATTGTTTTATTCGGGTTTTTTTTTTTTTTTTTTTTGGCTGGTGCAGCATAAGCCATAGGCTTTCTTGCACCATGCGGCCATTACTAATACTAATACTAACCCCGGTCTAATCAGGAAGCGTGTGCTACGCACTGCTGCTCCTGCCCACCTGGCTACGGAGGCACCTCGCGCTAAGATCCAAGCACATATTAGTATTAGCAGTATGGTGCAAGGAAGCCATGTCTAAAAAGACTTTCTGCAATCCAGGAAGTTTTTTTAGCCAGGGCTTTCTTGCATAAACCTAACTGCTCTCCCTAGTTCTGGAATCATAACAATGAAAATTTCACCCTCGTTTATTTATTTTCACATCTCAGAGCCTTATACACCTCAAACGATCCACTCTATGGTGTCTAGTTTCCAAGCTCTGCAGCCTACATATTCGAAGGGTTTCCTCACTTCCCTTTTTCCCTTCCACCGATCTCACCAGGCTCGTTGTCTATCTTTGGACCCTTTCGAGAAGGCCATTGTCATTTTTTTTTTTTTTTTTCCTCAGATAAGATCTCCATGCTTGGACACAGTATTCCAAATGCAGTCTTACAATTGCCTTATAGAATGTAATTATGAACTACAAGCAATGTTCGATGAATCATAGAACAACAGGGGTCTCCTTGCCACCTGTTTACACTGCTCGGAGAACTTCATCTCTGACCGTATAGTAACTCCCAAATCTTTCTCCTCTACTGTTTTTAGTTCAACTCCACCAACTGTGCAAGTTTTGGAACTGCTGTTGTACGATCTTGCATTTCGCTATATTAGAAGATAGCTACTGCTGAATACGGTACTGTTTCTTGTATTCTGTGTATCTTGTAAACTCCTCTGACCGTTTGGTCGTCCCGGAGTATAAACAGAAAATTTAAAATTTATTTACTACATTCCGATCATCTCTGACATCTATATCAGTCGTCCTGAAGAAACTTTGCTGTTTGGCGCTGATCATTAACCACTCTACCGATCTTGATACCATCTGCAAATTTTGACATCACGCCCTCTCTATTCCTTCGTCAATGCCATTCAAAAAATCAAAAACAAGAGTAGTGCCAGTACCGATTCTTATGGAACTTTCCTTCTTACTTTAGCCCAATCTGATAACAGATAATCACAACCCCCTGCCCTGCAGCCATCCTTCAATCCATTTAATGATTTTCCCAGTGATTCAAAATGTTCCAGCTTACACAGTAACTGCTGATGTGGATTTGAATCAAATGCTTTGCTTAAATCTAAGTAAACAATGTCGAAATTATTTCCTATGTCCAGCTCATGAGTGACTCTTTTAAAAGCGGTAAGCAAGTTAGTCAAACATGATTTTCCCTTTTCCTTCTGTGTTTCCTTCAGAATTTCATTCCTTTTTAAATGATCCTGTAATGCTCTCTTCATCATTGCCTTAATGATTTTCCTTACCATTGAAGTCAGACTACCCAGTCGGTAGTTAGCCACTTCACTCGTATAGCCACCTTTAAGTATTGGTAATACATCCTCTCAATTCGAAGGGAACAGAGTTCTCAGCGCAGTGCATACACGCGAAAATGAAGACCCTGGTGCCTTGTCCATGATTTATCGAACAACTGCTTGTAGTCATAGGGAAGTTATAATGCAGTCAGCTGCACCTTTCCTCCCTAGTACTCACCTGGATTGCAAGCAACCTTTTTTATTAACAGGACACGGATCATTCCAGCAAAAACTCAACTCTCTGGGTATCGAATCACATCCCTTTTGCGATTGTGGAGATGAGGAGTCATGGGCCCACGTTATGTATGAGTGTCCTTTCTATGAAAACCACCAGTTACAACTGTTTACAGTAATCCGAGGAACTCCCCGCAATCGGGAGCAAGGTCTACTAAATGACGGAGATAAATATATTGCGTTCACACAATTTTCCCAGGCTGTCTTCACCACAAGGCGCGCCAAGCTCACCGCTGCTAGAACAGTACAGAATACTCCACATTCCCTTCTAACCCCTTCGGGGGTAGGATATTTGTAAATCGTGCTACACAAACAATACTGCAAACCCTTTATGTGTAGGATTCGTGCTGGCACCCAATTTAGGGTACGGGATCACTGCTGGCACTCAACTGGGTGCTAGATCAATACACAGGGGCATCTGCTCCTGCGACTTTTAATCCCCTTCCCTACCCCTACTTCGCCTAAATCCATGGTAGACTGTCTTCACTATTAGTCCAACTTTCTTTCACCCCACAGTCTGACCTCCTCCTCTCTTATTCCCTGTGAACTCTTTTTTACATTTTTTTTTTTTTTTTTTGTGGCCTCTGTCAGGAAGCTCAAGCTACCCTGGCAGAGGCCAGCCAGAGTATGATGGGCAGCCTAGTTCACCTCCCAATGGTGGTGGCGGGCAACGTAGGGTCCCATTAGTTGCCCTGCGGCCAAGAAGCCAGAGAAACAACAGAACCCAACCAATACTACACACACACAACATGCCACATACATTTCTGGCATTTACAGAGTCCTGTATACTTCACAAGAGTACAGATAGTGCAGTTCTGGAAGTCCACAGGTGTCGCCTTACCCTAAACACTATGCCTTAGGTACTAAGGCTTAGTACGAGACACCAGTGAGAAAGCACTTGGAATTCTTTCCATGTAAGGGGGCCATGCCTAAAAAGACGTCAAGCGTCTTGAAACGATCCGACAGCCACCTAGTAGGACTAGCAAAAAAGTGCGTCCATATCAAAAGCGACTTCGAATATGCGGAATTCAGAGCTTGGAAACTAAGTGTCTAAGAAGGGATCTGATTCGATAGAATTACTTTATAAAGCTTCAAGACGGGACAGTCAAATAAATGAAATTTTCGCAGCATTAAGTGAATCGGAGGGCATAAATTCATTGGCTATTGAGGTCACAGTACGCCAGTCCTTATGGCACAAAAATTTTATATGATTTGTGTTTATTATACAAGTTTCTGTTCACAGGCCTATTTTCAGATTCTACAGTCTGAAAAAATACCTGGAATATCTCAATTACTATTTTCCTTCTGCCTGAAATCGACTAACTAACCCTAGATAAAGATACCTTAAAAAATTTCTCCCATCCTGATAGCATTCGAACCCAAGTCTTTTGCAAGAGTGGCAACCATCGAAACCATTATACTATTACCGGAGGACCTATAAAAATCATTATTATTTTTATCCATAGTTAAAATCAAAATCACAGTCACTACAAAATGCATGGCTCCCACTGTGAAGAGTCAACAAGAACTACTTCGGGTTTCCACTTCAAATAAACAGCACCTTTCTCAAAAAGTATGTTATAATTCATTTGTAGCTGTTCTCCTAAAACTAAGCAATCGGATTAACCAATGGTCTCACTCTCTATCTCCTGCAATATTTACTCAGCTCTCTTCCCCCAGTTCCAGTTTCTGCTACATTCCATTGGTACAGATATTTCAATGGAAAATGTGCTTCTGAATTAGCATCTATAATTCCACTCCCTTACTTATAAACCAGTCAGAACACGCAAATAGCCGGCAGCATCTAATTCAACTGAACAAACTTCTTCCGTATGGATTTCCTGGAAATTAAAACCTACAAAAATTCAAGTCCAATATCAACAAGCTTTCTTTTTTTTTTTTTTTTTTCCAACTATCAACCTATCCATGGTATTACGGGTTGCAGTAACCTTTCATGTTTGGGATCGCTAATTAAAAAAAAAAACAAAAAAAAAAAAAGTACAGTAAGAAACAGTTGTTTATTTCATTCTTATCTGAACTCTGCTATGGTGTGGACCAGTTTGTGAATATTTTATAGCAGTGGTCTCTATCGTAATAAATATTTATATAAATGTGTGTGCTTTTCTTACGACTTGATGGAATTCTTTATCTTAACTATTGGGGATTGGTCTTTATCATAATATTATTCATATATGCACCCCTTACTGTATGGAAAGAAACATTCGCCCTGTAGGTAATGCCGAACAATGTCCGAAAGATGTAAAGTATTACTGCGTTAAAAGAAGAAATGACGATAAATCAGGTGAATTAAAAACATGAAGTTCATCAAAAAGTTCGTGGATTAAATTAGTATTTTGGAAATGAAGATTACCAGCTGTTCTGATGGATCTCCTTCGAAGTAGTCTCCATATATAGTCACTACATATGCTGATTCCAATATCTCCTGCAACTTCTGCGAGTATTCCTGATATGCTTCTATTGGAATTGCTAATAGTTCCTGTGTCGCTTTCTGAATAACTTCTTCGGTCGTTGTAAATCTGTGACCTTTCAAAGAGAACTTTAAGCTTGGAAAATAAAAAAAGTCACAAGGAACTATATCCTAGTCGTAAGGCAGATACCGGACCAGAGAGATGAAGTGCTTTGTGAGAAACTCTTGAATGTAAAGCGCCAAGTGTGTGGGGTGTTGTCATAGTGCAAGCGCCAATTACCCGAAGTTTATATTTACGGCAATTTTCTCCGAATAACATAGTGCAATCGTCATAGAATTGTTTTAGTCAATTGGAGAGGCGTTTTAGTCTTGCACTCCACATGTCCTTTATTTTTAAATCCTCTAACTCCATTTCAAAGTTAAAGAGCCGCAGGTTGCCGATCCCTGTTGTAACAAGTTGAAACTCACTACGATGCCTCAATTGCAAGATACAAAGTCAGTCTCCAACTTTTTGATCACAGTTCGTAAAATTTTGTGCTAAAAAAAATAGGTTACAGAAATTCCAATAGTGTGAATTTGTACCCATACCCAACAACAACCAAAAAGTTCATACCCAACACAAAATCCTGCATAACACTTTGCAGACGTTTAATAATACAGTAGTTCAAGCAGGCACTAATGGTATACATGCAGGTACATTATTGGGATTACCTAATTTTCTGCACAATCAAATCTACATAAAAGTGATTTACTAGTGTTTCTATTTAAACAATAATTCTTTAATAAATACCACCTAATGTCGCTCTCAAAGGAAAAAGTCCTTATTCAATAGAATACAATACCTTAATTCAAAAACTATAAAGCAGGTTCAACAACAATTCATTCAAAGCGCGGCGAAAATTTGCACGATCCTATGCCTTATATCCGACATAGGTAGGTCACGGCATCATTCAATTATATGAAGTGTTTTATAGAAGGTATTCTACTGCATACCTTGTAGGAGATTAAATTGTAGCATAACATTAGATTCCACTACCGTCGAAATAGGATCAATGTGCTATTATGCAGTTCAAAGTCAGGTGCAAAGAGCTGTGATCAAATATACGATACATTGACAAAAATATCCAAAGACACCTGGGATTTGAGCAAATGAACAATACCATGCATCCAAATATCAAGAATACGTATAAAAGTAACTGCATTTGCGCTAGAAATAAACAGATCAACGAAATACAGCAGATTAATACATCGAGGGGGTTCAGCTTGGAGACTTCCAACGGAGAATAATTATCGAATGCCATATTAGCAATCAATCTGTTCATGATATTGCACCCTCGCGAATATAATCACTATCTTCCCAAACCTCAGTGTAAAAAGTCGGAGTTAGAAAGCTGTTAATGACGCGACTTTTTACGGACTTTCTTCACAACATGGCTGAGATGGTCGTTCTCAGGCGCGGGTTGCATGGTTATCTCCCGTCAGCTCAGTTTTTCCATCCAGCAAACAGGATCACAGAACACGCGCAATTTACAGGCACAATATACTGACACCTCAGCTGTTAATTACTTTAGCGCTTAACACACACACAAGACTAACCTAACGCCTAGCTATTGCGGAAAAACTGCGACTTTCTGGGCCTGACATAGCCGAGTGGTCAGAGCGAGAGTGCAGTAGCATACGCTCTTTGAGTGGATCGTGGTTCAAGCTCGTGATTACTAAATACGATTAACGAGTGTATTCGTGATTTATTGAGGACTTCTGACCTGGTGGTTATGTCGGAGTGTAAACAGGAATTTTTTTTTTTTTTTTAGATTAACGGCGGCCAACGCAATCACCAAATGAAAACGTCCGGGTAGACCACACATACTGAAGCAAAGAAACCGAAGGCGCTCAAAACAGTGAGATTGTCACAGAATACTGTCAACCAGGAATTCATGGGGCCACAGAAACGGATATTAGTTCAAGGAACTGCATGACATCGGATTTTACGAAAAGGTTGTGGGATAAAAACAAACACACAATGTAGTGTCGACCTGTCTGTTGCACAGCCCATCATAATTGGTCCCTGGACGTTGGAAAGCTGTGTTAACAAGGCCGACTTAGAAAAGGCCTTTCCAGTCGGTCTGTTTGTTACGGAGTGACGAATCGCGGTACATTCGAACCTTCCTAATCTCGCAACCTTGGGATCCTTGTAAGGTCTTGCAATATTTGGAACTTCAGGTGGTCATATTATAACCAAACTCGGCGAAAAATATTGCATTTTATACTATATAGCTTATTGCACATTTTCTTTCGACAGAGGTAACGGGCAGAACAAAGTGAACAGTGCAGAAAAAATAAAATTATAGACGCTTTAAAATACAGTGTTCCATACTGCGTACAGTGCTTTCAATCCCAATATTAAGCGTCTTTGACAACGCGACCTTTCCACAATAGATAAGGCCTGTATGCATTCTGAAAGGCTACAGTCCTCTGATCTACTTAATTTTCCTTTAGGCTACATAACAGGAAACGAATGTGGATGAAAGCTGCAGTGTCGATATTGTCATTTGTAAACAATCTATAAGTTCTAAAACCTTCACTAAACAAACACGTTTAATAAATCTTGACCTAATGCTTCGTGTACGAATCATGAAACTCAAAATGAGAAATCTTTCACCTATTGTCACCCAGTCGCTAATCTGATTGACGAATAGTGATTTCACAATCCAAAGACCAAATTAATTTCTCGCTGTCTTTAAGCTCGGTAAAAACTTATGTATCTGAAATGATATTACTTGAGTAATATCAACACAATCAGCTCTGCCGCATTGGTGTGGCGAATGGTTCTTCGAATTCTCTCATTTTCCTAAACATAGCCAATAAATGGGTGGTGCCGGACAATAGATTTTCGGATTAGAGAGGGCCATCTGGATGCCTGGAAAACGTTATTTATATGCGTGTATCCTTGCAACTTCGAAGTATGGCCGAGGTGGTGTCAAAGTGGGGTTCTGACATTCTGAATAACTACACTCTTCCAAAAGTGTGCTAGCAGTATGGGGAGGCCTCTTTTCTGTTTCAGAATGACAGTGCACCATGTCATAGTGCACAGCCTGCGGTGACCTGGGGTGAAACAAACAGAAGGTTGGCTTCGGCCAGGCTAACACGCCCACAATCAGTAGCTGAATTTAATTGCTGTGTTGAAGGAGAAATGCATCAAAATAACCCTTTTCTGTTATCAAAAATTAGTTCGGAGTCTACACAGTGTGTAATTAAGGCCAAAGGTGAGTTGATACATTATTGAATATTTAACAATAAAAGGTTCTTTTGAAACATGCAGTTGTGCAGTTACTTTAGGCAATATAGTGTACATGCAGCATATTTAAAACAAAAATTGAACGGAGGAGATATAAACATTGAGGAATTCGAGAATATTGCATGTTACTCGCAGACTTTCTACAGCAAAGAAAGGTAGAGCGCACATGAGATAAAAGTGCAAAAAAACCCATAAAGTAGGGATGTCCCACTGACGACCAACAGATTTCGTGATTCCCCCAGTTAGTTTTGCACGTTCTGCTAGAGTTTCTTCCTTTACCCAAAAAGTGCTAACGCTTTGCTTAAAAAAATGCGGCAAACCTTGTCGAGAACATTACAAAACGTGCTTAGTAAATATTGTAATTTAATAATAAATAACTTCATGTCAGAAGCAAAATTAATATATTTTTCTAATATTGATATTGTAACAATACAGTATACCAAATTTAAATACATGGCTATGAACTTTGTCTAATTCTTATTCGTACGTTTTAAATTTAATCATTGCAGGACCGATATTTGTATGGTTATACTGAAAATATTTTTATGATGCCACTCCGCGTGTAGGTACCAAAGGTACAATGCAGCTCCTCAATCGTTTAAAGGTAGACAGCTCTGCTTAAAGTAAGCTAACAAAATAAATTCAGAATAAAAGTTTCCTACTACCAAAGCCATAAGACAATGTACATAAACATCATCAGCCATTTTCAATCCACTGCAGGATGAAGGCCTCTCCAGCAACTTTCCAGTTCCTTCTGTTTTGTACAAAGACCATCCATTTACTACCCACGAACTCGCGAATTTCATTTGTCCATCTCTGCCGTTGTCTTCCAGGTTTTCTTCTAGCTCCTCTTGGGTACCATTCTGTTATTTTCTTAGTCCATCTGTCATCATGTCTTCGAGCTATGTGTCCTGCCCAGGACCATTTTAGTTCTTTAGTTTTGATAAGAATGTCCTTTACTTGAGTTTGCTACCTAATCCATGTGTTTCTCTTCTTATCTAACAGTCTGATTCCCAATATAATTCGTTCCATTCTTCGCTTTGTAGTTCTCAGCTTCTCTTCCATTCTTTTGGTGAGTGCCCAAGTTTCACTTCCATAAGTCATGGTAGGGAGTATACATTGGTTCATTACTTTACGTTTCAGACAAATTGGGATATTGCTCCGCAGTATGTGACTATATTTCCTGAATGCTATCCACCCAAAATTTATTCTTCTCTTGATTTCCAGCCATTTATCATTATTACAGCTAATGACTTGTCCCAGATAAGTACATGACTCCACCTTTTCAATTACTGGTCCTTCAATAATTATATCCCTTTCTGTTGCATACTTGTTCATCATTACTTTTGTTTTAGCCATATTCATCTTTAGTCCAAAATCCTTACTGACTGTGCATAACTGATTCAGATTTTCCTCTAATTCTTTCGGATCGTGGCTTATGACCACAATATCATCTGCAAATCATAAATGGTTTAGGTACTGTCCATTCACATTGATTCCTTTCTGCGAGCAGTGTAATCTTCTGAGAGCTTCTTCAAGGGCAGCAATAAACAACTTCGGAGATATTGTGTCTCCTTGTCGAACTCCTTTCTCAATTTTAAATTTGCTATTGTCTTTGTCTAGTCTAATAAAGGAGGTAGCATTCTCATATATTTTCTTCAAAATCATAATGTATGGATGTCTATGCGTTGGCTTTCCAGTGCCCAAAACATTGCCTTATGCTGTATGGAGTCAAATGCCAGGCATAATGGTGTTTTCTATTCATTTGCTTTTTCCATTAGCTGTGATATTACGTGAGGGTGATCCATAGTTGAGAATCCTGTCCTAAAGCCAGCTTGCTCTTTCGGTTGAAAGTATTCTTTCTAATCTGTTAGGAATGATGACCCTTGTGAACAACTTGTAGATGTGGGATAGCAAGCTAATTGGTCTATAATTTCCAATTTCTGATTTATCTCCTTTCTTATGCAGCAAAACTATGATTGCATTATTCTATTCCTTAGGTGTCACACCTTTTCTAATGCATTTTGTGAAGAGTCTTGCCAGTTTCTGTGTCAAGTCTCTTCCTCCAAATTTTAATAACTCTACAGTAACTACATCTTCCACCGGGGCTTTCTGGTTCTTCATTTTCTTCAACGCATGTTCTACTTCATCAGGAATGATATCGGGCATGTCATATGCGTTACTAATTTGTGATCCATCTTCCCCACTGCTGGCATAAATCACTCGCTCCTTGTATAATTCTCTATAGTAGTCTTCTGCTATTTGATTTATGCCTTCTCTGCTATTTATAAGTACACCATCGATATTCTTCAGTTTCAGTATCATTTGTCTTTCTGTCTAAATCCCTTCACGCTTGTTCTACTTTTCTTGCGTTAAACCTTCTTATGTTCTCTCTGAGTCACTTTCTAATGGCTTTGCATAACTCAGTATACTCAATTTTATCCTTGTCAGTGTTTACCTTGCTCTTCAATTGTCGTCTTCGGTTCATCATGACAAGTATTTCTTGACTAATTTTTTCTTCTTTGGATTTCTTTTTACCTATAGGTTTCTTGGGCTTTATTGCTTTCAGAAAGTTGTAGTATTCCTCGTCGATATATTGGTCCTGAACAGTCTGCAGAAGCTCAAACCTGTTCTTAAGTTCCAGTACGTACTGCTTTTTCTCCTCTTCTGTTATCTCAAAGACCTTCGTATTATTTACTCGCGTCAGTTTTTTTCCTTTCTCTTCTTAAATCTATATCAAGTGTGCATCTTACCATTCTGTGATCATTTCCAACATTTACCTTGTTCAGGACAGTAACATTATTCACGATATCTTCTGTTAGTGAGGATGAAGTCAATTTCATTAGTTGTTAGTCCATTTGGGCTCTTCCATGTCCACTTTCTGTTCATCCTTTTCTTGAAAAAAGTGTTCATTACTGACAATCCTCGAGATTCTGCAAATCTCACAAGTTTTTCACCTCTTTCATTTCTTTCACCAATTCCAAAATTACCTATAGTTCCCCTTTCTGCACTGTTTTGTCTCTTTCCAACCTTAGCATTGAAGTCCCCCATAATGATAGTGTAGTGGGTTTTCTGATCATCTAGAAGACTCAATTTCGGTCTACATTTTTTCAACCTCTTCATCGTTATGGCCTGATGTTGGTGCACAAATCATTATAACCTTTACTTGTACATGAACAGCACAGCCTAATTCTGCATGTAGCAAAATTGCTCAATGCTACGTATACAACCTACATGTACAATGAGTAAGTTAATAGACTAATGGCCAGGGCACGAGACAGCAGCACATGCGTTTGAGTTGACATTGGTTGGAGTACACGTGACTTCTAAACACGGTTAATGCTTATACTGTTGTCAAAATGACTCCTCCGATTTATGTGGTCGTGCCGGTCTATAAACAGAACATTTTTCAAATGTATATGTATTAAGCGCAACTGCATCCTAGTGGTCAGATATGGAGTTCCATGCGATTGCACGATCTCCCATGCTGTTATACTGTAGTGCAGAGGATTGTTGGCAAACGAACAGTGTCTGTATTGTCTTTAAAATCTCAGGAAATCCGAGATATAAAATAAAGTATTATCACTTGTGTGAAATAAACCTTCCGAGAACGGCGCCTGACGCAACCATTATAGGTCATAGGTCGGCGGACTGTTAGTAACCCCAGGTATATCTCCAGGCAAGGTTCAAAAACACTATGAATTGTTAATATAACGGGGGTGATCATCCAGGTGTGAACCAACGTAAGCAAGATTCGAGGTAGGGCGTTCACATCCTAGAGCGGAATGGCAATGATTCAGAAACCAGAGGTAATACTAACCAGTCGATGATTTGCATCACTCAAAGCAGTACTTCCACTATGCGGCTCAAAGCGGCCTAAACCACGTTTGCTTTCCAGAATAAATCACCTCTCTCTCTCTCTCCATGTCTTCGGCCATTCTGCATCAGTCACGTCTTTTAAGGTAATAACGAACACAGAGATGAGACTCAACATTGCTTATATTTCAGAGTACATGCTCACAATTGGTATAATCACTATCCTCCCCACAGTGATTAAGAGGAATTATTCTGATAGTCCCTGTTAGAGACAGTAATTTGGAATCTTCTCTTTTCGATTTTCTCTGGCTTAAAATCTCTTTACCACATTATGACAAATTCATCTTTTGCATCTATTATTCTCCCAACTCCACTAATCACTTGGAAATCTTTGACTTCCTCTCTTTGAAACTTGACTTTCTATAGTCCAACTTTTCTAACACTGCGGTAACTTTCCTTACTGATTTTAATGTTCACAACTCTAGCTGGCTTCCATTTTCTAGTCAAACGGACCCAATTTGTCGAGATGCTGAGGCTTTTGCAATTACTAATGACCTCGCAAAGATCGTTCATTTACCTCCCAGAATACCTGGGAGGTAAATAAACCACGCAGACAATCCTAACCATGCTTCCTCTGCATCTAAAAACTGGGATTTCTGTTTCGCTCTTGGCGTTCCTTTTCTTCCAAACAGCTGTTCACTCTGTACAAATAGCGAATCTGCCCTCCCACGGAATATTGGGAATATTGTTCCCACATCTGGGGTGGTGCCACCAAAACCTCTCTCAGGCTTCTAGATTCCATTCAAAAGAAGGCAGTGAGGTTAATTAATGACTCTCTCTAACAGAGTCTCTCCACTCTCCGTCTCATATACATTCGGTTTCTGCTGCATGTCTTTTCTATAGATACTTCCATACACTGTTCTTCTGAATTGACTTCTATAATTACCGCTCTCTTCCAAAGCAGTTCGAACACGTGCCGCAACTAGTCAAAATCCCTTTACTGTCCAACTTCAGCCTCACAGAACCAACTTTTCTTCTTCCTCATTTTATTCATTCAGTTTACGTTTTATGGAACAACCTTCCTCCATACGTTTTAATTACTATGCTATCTATTGCACCTGATTGGTTCTAATTTCAAGGAAAAATCAAAGCTCTTTGCATTAATAATAATTTTTCTGTTTATACTCCGGGAACGACAAAACGGTCAGAGGAGTTTACAAGATACACAGAATACAAGAAACAGCACCGTATTCAGCAGTCACGGACTTGAATCCCGGTCACTCAAGGCACGTGTACTTATGCACCCGCGCGCCTGACCACTAGGCTACGGCATGTGCTAGGACCAATTAGAATATTAAAGGTTATAAATAGTTTAAATATTAATATATTTCTAACTCCACATGCATCGAAGCACAACTGAAGACAATAAATACAAAATTAAAAAATACGGTATGCAAATATATGTCCCAGCAACATACTCGTATAGAGCTATCCTTAACTATAGAAAAGCTACGTAAAATCTGTCTATTGTACTGTAAATAATGCAAATACTCTTCTTTCTGGCTACCTATTTTTGGTTCTGTGTAATATTCGTAGGTTTATATTAAAAAAGAAAACAGATGGCCTTCTGAAAAAAGCAGTTATTTTAGTGTGCATTACTTCAAATTGTATCAGGGCAACAAAACGGGCACGTACTGAATTAACCACTGTTATTCCAACAGGCCTTAGCCAACCTGCAGCCAGTGGGCATTTCAATTAACAAACCGTTTAAAGGACTCATAAATGAGTTGACCAAAGGAGGTACAAAAACCTCCATTTTTACAAGTGTGCGAATGGGTTAAAAATTCGTGGGAATTTTTTTCGCCCTTAGTAACTGTGAAATTTGACACAGTTGCTAAGTTTTTCACAAAATGTGGAAAGAGCAAATTACTCCCTTGATGGCAATGAAAATGATGTACACTTTGAAGAAAGTGAAAGTTCAGACAAAACATCAGTAATGACTAGTTTCTGGAGCTTTTACAACAAATATTGTAAAATATTTGTTGATTACTTTCCACATTTCCGCCAGAGGGCCACAGGCCATATTTTATATACCTTTTCAAATTCCAATAAAAGAACTAAAGACGGTTTAATTAATTTCATATAAAAAAATAAGGAGCTTACATAATTACTAGAATTATAATTTTTTATAATTATGATTTATTTATGAAGTAGTTAATGAGAACCTAGTAAAGGCAATCCCCAGAATTGCTGAAAGCAAAGGGATAAAAAAAAAAAAAAAAGCAACGTGCTCAAAGAGTAGGGAAAAAAAGAAATAAAAATAAATATATAAAAACATAAAAGGTTGTTGGCCTTCGAATTACAAAGAAATCACCACTCCCAAGATATCATGTACGAACTGCTAGAAGGATAAGCGGATGTTTCGTGTGTCGGCTAAAATAAAAAAGACACCCTTGTATCACAGAAAAATCAAGTTACTTTGGCTCGTTTCAGTTGAACTTGAATCCGGCATATTGACAGAAAAAAGAAACTTGAACGATCGCAGAGCTCCTCAAAGTGCGTTTCCCCTGAAAATGGGAACTCGTGGCATCTGCTTTTTGTGGTTATGGCGGTTTATGAAAATTACTATAGTTTACCTTCTTTAGTTTTATTTTATTGAACTGGAGAATGATACGTTAACCTCTTTAAATAGACATTTATTAAAATTATATTCTGTATATCGATGTAGTATTTCAAAAAAAATAAAAAATAAAAAAACACTTTTTATTGCGAAATACATCATAAAGCAGCTAGTAAGTTTTTATCTTATTTTATCCTTATCCATTTGAAAAGTATAATTTCAGCCGATCTTTTTTTTTTTTTTGGGAATCAGATATGTTCATTTATTTTTAATTAAATGTTAATTAAATTTAATCATGAAACTTCTCCCTAATTTTAAATCAAATTCATACATCCTATTTAACAGCCATATTATTATAGGTATTTAATTAAAGACATGCATAACAGGACCAGAGTCCCTAATAAACGAACATTATCTGCAAAAATATTTATATTTCATTTTTATAACTGTCAGTCTTGACCTCTAAGCCATTTTCTTAATACTTTCTTAATCTGTATTTCGCAGAACGGTAGAATTTTTATAAAATATGAGCACCACTTAAATAACAGGACTAGTCAACTGCGCTATCTAATTCTCTAACACAATGTAGGCATTTAATATTTTGATAATTAGCACAATTAACATTTTACGCAATTAGTCTTAATATATCTGTTTGACTAACTGTACTGTAATTTAATTATTAACAAAACTGCTATTGTACAGACTCCAGACAGTGGGAGGAATAAAGTAAAATAAATAGGATTAAGAGGGTAAGGGGCAAAGCACTTCCAGGAATGCGCAGCTGGAAAAGTTTGCACGTCGCTGCCCTAAGCTACGATCTGTTTATAAAGATCTCAAGAAAATAAGTTAATGAACTGCTAGAAGTACAAAGTTCTTCCTTTGTTTTCTTGTGAAGAACACTGTTCTACACATACACACATATACGCACGCTAGTATACTCAAACTATGAATAATCCTTTTTAGACAGATTATTAGTAGTAAACAAAAGACTCTGTTACGTCTGTCCTTCTCCCACTTGGACTTCCCCAAAGAGCGTAACCTGTAGTGTTTGAACGGTGTCCGACACATTGTGATTAACTTAGTTCTACTTCCGCTGGACCACAGTTTCGAGGTCACCCATAACCCTCCGGTCTAGATATTTATGTCAACAGCTTTTTCCCACGAAAAGAGCCGGAGAGTGGCATGCCAAGAACGTAGTGGGGAAACGGCGTTGGGTTTACACTCCCAAGGCTAGATCCCCACTTTCAGAGAAAGGTGCTTTACTGCAAGGTCAGTTTTCTATCCATTATTTTGGAAGATTAATGACCGAAAGGCATTCACCCTTGCTGTTCCAGCAGGAATCCACACTTGCAAAACTATTTCTTTCATTCTCCAAATAAGAGGTAAATCAAACTTGTGTTATGTGAGGTGTCGCATCTCTTCACTTTGGAAAATAAATAAAGAGGATCTATATAGAAATCGAATGCAGGAGGATTTGAGAACTAATTACTGGTTCTTGAAATTTTCCGCAAATTACTCAATGGACGAAATATATCACGATCTGCAATTCCAAATTTCTTAAAGATATACAAAGATGACCTGTTTTTATTAAAGTTTCTTGTTTATATCTGATACAAATATTCCCCATGGTAAAGAAGAGTTTACTTCTTGAACATCACTATTTCTAGGCATGCAGAATCCATATGTCTCGCGAATTCATGCTCAGTCGTGGATTTTATTATTCTGAGATCCTAAGCTCAAACTGCAGTTTAGCTGGTACAATTCACTGACTCGCTCTTCAAAATGTTCACACAATATACTGTATATGTAAATGAACATTTTCGATTTAGAGTTGGGAACTCGCCGAACCTTGGTCCTGTTGCGCCTAGTTCTTTTCTAAGTGATCAAACTGTACTTTCAAGCACTGCATTTGTTCAAACGTCCTACAGCCATTTGATGTATGCCTAAATTTGGCACTGACCAGGAGTAATATAAAGTTTTGGTGCCTTTTAATTTAAAAAGTCCAAACTGCAGAATGTACCAAAGTCAGGCCTATACAGTAAATATTTAAGTTGTTCTTTTATAACTGGTTGTCTCTGCAGTTTCTTCTAGGGTTTTAGGCACAACAGCAAATTAAACCACATTACACCGTTGTATATTTACGTCAGCACAAGCGTGTGTTCACGGGCCAATTTGCATGCTGTGTGGGCTGAAATATCCGGAATAAGTCACGGGGAAAATCCCTACTCCCTCCGCCTGCGATCAGCGAACCACGGCCTATACTGAAAGGACTTTGCAGCCCCTCTATTATAGACGGAATCTAACTGATATATCTCCACAGTTATATTAATAGATTGTAGCCCCTTCATTAAAGAACATGAAAATGAGAGCTACTTTTTGGACAGTCCTGTCGGACTGTCCAAAAAAGTAGAATAAAAAAAAGTTTTTAAATTGCACTGTTTGCAGAGTGCAATTTAAGGACTGTGTAATCCTGCAAAAAAAATTACTTTCTGTCTTTAAAAAATCCTGAGACATATGAAAGAATAACGGAGCATTTTTCCCACGCTTTAATTAAAATTAAATTTTCAAAATCTAGACTGCAGTTTGTTTTTTTTTTTACTGGGCTTTCCAAAGAGAGAGAGAGAGAGGAGAAGATTACGATCGCCTTGATAACAATCTTCCTTCCCTCAGGCTGTGCGTGAACAATTAATTTCTCCGGTCATTAAATTATATACACTTTTAACGCCTGTAAACATGGTAAGGGTCATTTCTTGTCAAGTTTCGGAACAAGGGGCAATCCAACAGACTGACTCTAATGATCAACATGGTACTGCACAGCATAAAAATTTCTTGTAATGGAAAACGTATTAAAGATGATTCTACCAGATCAGATTTTGGTAAGTAGGGATTTATATTGTTTCTTTTTTGTCCATTTTAGAGCATTATTCTTAATGCCCAAAGTTTGAAAACTATTCCATTAATTTTGGCAAACTACTATCTTAAATATAGCCTTTTTTTCCTTATATAAAAACCTGTGAAGGACATTCTTTAATTGGAGGATGAACAAGTCGAGGGAGGTATGGAACCAAGAAATCCTTTTGCATTTTCTTTTCTATTGAAACATTTCCAAATTTGTACAAAAATTAGCAGAACTAATTATCTCGTGCCGCATTTTTTTTTTTTTTTTTTTTGCGTTTTTCCCACTTTAAATTTAATAATACAGTATTTGTTTATTAACCGTAAACGTATATTATTGTATAACCTCATAACAGAAGCCAAGAGGAATCTTAAAAACCAATATTTCATACAAAATATAAGTAATCACTGGTTATCATTTATTTTTTGTATTAAATATTGATTTTGTAGAACTTATTGTTTACATTTAGAAAGCTATTTGCGCGAGTGCAAAATTTATACGTGAGACAGTCGGAAAAAATATAATCGATGTTGTTCAAGTCTATAACTCTTGCTTCTTGAAAAGACAAAAAGCTGTTACGAGCGATGGTTCAGTTTTTTAAAGAACTCTTCTCGCTCATTGAATCAAGCCACAACAAAAATCGATTTTGAAACTTCAACGCTGAACAAATAACATTGTTGAAGGATGGAGTTCGAAGATAAATAAAATTATAAGAAAGAAAAGTCAAAATGCGTACTTTTTGATACAGATACTAGGAGAAATCGCAGAGTTTAAAAAGCATCAATTACAGAGGCGAGATCTGGGAATGGCTTCCAAGCTATGAAAACGAAATATTAAATCCAAGGTTCATCAAATCGAAATTATCAAATCCAAGGTACGGATATGATTTCGAATCAAATCCAAGGTATGGTTTTGATAATTGGCAGTATTCTTGAAAAATTATGCTGATAATGACTTGAAACCATAATCCGCAATCTTGGAACATATGGATAGTTAAGACAAAACGTGGAAAAATGAAATAAATAATCCAAAATGTGGATAATTAAGGCATAATTATATAAAACCTTAGGGTTTTATATCTGTACTCCTGTATCATGAAGTTTACCTTCGTCGTAGACAATTTGGAATTATCTGCCAAGCTGGCCGAGGTGAAGGGTTTTGTAAAATTCAAAGCGCAACTTAATGGCCACTTTTTTAGGAAAGTGGAAAATGTTAGTGATCGGAGATTTTATTTTTCGGTACATGCAGAAAAGGTCTGCTTCCTTGCATCATATAGTCGTCATAGTTCGCGCTGCCCTCATTTACCCACGGTACGAATTTGGGTGGCCGCTTAGTGCATGGGATCAAGTTACGGAAATAGGCGATTAGTAATTGTTTCTTAGTCATACATTCGTCATCAAAAACGTTAAAGGAAAATTTACATCATTTAAGTTAACGTCAGCGAGCAATGCTGATATCTGCCAACGTGATCTTCGCCTGGATTTAATGAAGATCACGAGCTGTTTTATTTATATGTCGACAGAAATGGAAGTAATAGCTCGTGATCGCTCGTAATATCCATAATCTGTGAAAATAAGTGCGATTAGCAATTTTTGTACCTAAATTTTCAAATACTTTCAAATAGATGCTTCGAAAAGGCATTACTATTTTGTTGTAAATGAAACTAAAATAAATACAAATGCTTGTGTCACTGGAAGATGTTTTTATCTCGTTTCCGTAGTGTCAGATAAGTTTTCATTCACTTTCTTATTCTATCTCATTTTGCTGAACGTTCACGCGCACTTTGAGCTTCTGTCAATAGTCATACTCGTCAAGGCGCAAACAGTGGGATTCCACAGATATTCTATAACTATTATACTATTAGAAGACTGTAATCTGTCTAGTAGTGATGTTGAAAGCAGTACAGGTCCGGGGTATTTTTACTATGTAGGCAAAAGCTGTTTTATTGAAAACGTTGCAATTTAATTGAATACATCCAACAGAAACAGTTTGATTACGTTTTCGAGCGGTCATTGCATCTCGTAGCCAGGTCTTTTAAACTGATTCCTGGATTCCACATCAATTCAAGGGAGTCTAATAGGAGGTCGATCATAACAACACAAACACCACTACACTGACACTACATAACACAGCGGTTTGTCTATGAGATGGCATAGTAAAAAATAATATCGAGGTAAATTCAATTAAATTGCAATATTTTCAATAAAACAGCTTTATCTTTGCAAGTGGTAAATTAGTGTCACTAATTACAGTTAATTTAAAAAAAAAAAAAAAAAAAAGCACAGTATTTATAAAAGGTGAAATTTGATCAGCGTCCACCACTAGGACGCAGTTGTCAGTATCATTCGCCCATACCGACTTATGCCTCAAGCCGGCCCTGTAAAGATAGTATAAATGACATGCGTTACAAGTTTTGTGCAACAAGGTGATTGTTAAATACTTGTTTGCAACAACATTAGCTATTTTAAAGGTACGGCCACCGTTAAAGCGTTGTCTGCCTCCATAGTAATGATGATAACATCCCTTACAGCGAAAATAGAAAATTATAGATAAAACCAATTGACAATTCTAAGTAACAAATACCAGTAATTACGTAGTCTTAATAAGTTTTAATAAAGAATATTTCTCTTAAACAAACTTTATTTGCCAAGACAAAATACTATTTTTTACATTGCTTTGATCTGTCAAATTGTAAGGTTATCTCAAAAGGTGCTGGTTTGATAAATGTTCGAATCCGAAGGTATCTGCATACATGGATCCTACACACTCTAGGTAGGGTGAGGAAAATTACTGAGAATTTTCAAATAATGGTACCCGAAACACTAATTCTCAGGTCCGAGACATTTATCATATCTATTAAGACGACCTTTGAGGTGGTTGTTGACATCAATTCAGCTGGAAAGAACACTCCTTCCATCAATGAAGTATCAACAACCGAGCTGACGATTTAACCCTCAAACATGAGAGATACTAAAAGGTAAATCAAAGTTAACTTAAAAAGGGTAAAAATCTCATGTCTCTTCCAGTCCATTCGTATAGCTGTCCTGAAATATAAAAATAAAATTCCTGCTGAGTGTGATTTTTAGAATTTTCAGATATATCTCACTGATCTATAAAGGGTTCTTTTAATAAATAACCTCAATTTATTCCGAAATATCTTCGGATTGAACTTCAGAATCATTTCACCTAAAGCATATGACGATTTAAGTTAAAAGCACATATATCACATCCTTTAGATGAAAAATTAATTTTTCAAGAAAAAAACTGCAAGGCAATACAGATTGATAAACTGAGTCAATAACGACCGACATTAGAAATACCATATCATAATGTAACGAAGGAAATTGGTCATCATCTTCGTTACTGATTATGACTTAACCCACTAGAACCAAGAGTGAAGAAAACCTTATTAAGATGAATAGAGAAAATACCGTAAGTCTTAAAAAATAAAATAAGAATAAATGAGATCTTTCGTCCATTTATCTTTCCGTACAGTTGAAATATTTTTCGAAAATAAACGGACAAGAAAGTCTTGGAGAAAATGATGATTAAGATATATATAATACTCACATATATCAGAGACTCAGAAACTCCAGAACTAAAAGTTACAATATCTATCAGAAATTTTTTGACTCATGAAGTTTCATATTTCAGTATGATCTAAGAAAGACAGCAGAAACGACAACCTTGAACTTAGAACGATGCAGCAAGGAAATAATCAAATGTCGAGTAATGTCGCGATAAGATCAAAAAAAAAAAAAAAAAAAATTCAAGGGCCCATGATTAATAAAGAATGTTTAACCCACTCTGTATGCATATACTTAACTTTACATTTTTGTACATTAACTGGAAGTATAAGAAAGAAAGCTATACTGTTTTGCCCATTCAGGGTATGCCAAAATAAAACAAGGATACTGTAACCTTCCAAAGGTAAATTTAAATACGTACATATTGTATCACACAGAAATTTTTCACGAAAAGACATTTTTCTTTTTTTTTTTTGACAGGGACAAACAGTTTCTAAGGGAAACAAAACCGAAAACAGTTAATGATGACACCCGTACAAGACTTACATGTATAAAATATTCATTGACACACGTTAAAAACTACCTTAAAATAACATTATTAAAAAAAACCATTTTGAATATTTTGGTATTATTATTTATTCCTCTTATTTATTTATTTTATTTTTTTCAAAGTCCAAGGTCAAGAAAAGCACGAGTGCCATCCTTGGCCTTGCTTGTAGACTTCCATGACTTCTCTTGCCATTTTGACCTCCCGTGCCCGTTCTATACAGTTGAGAACGTTGTGGGTACCTTAGCAAGTATAAAATTAGTATTGGTTACATGTAAAGTAACAAATTGTTACCGTTACTTGAAAGTTTTAACAAGTTCATTAAAATTCATTCAGGATTTATCTAACGTTGGATTCTGGAGCGTATATGAAAGACCCAGATGAAATTTTTACGGTAACGAGCTAATTAAAAGGCTTATTAAATACCTTTCGAATATTTCATACATTAAAGGGACCTTAACAAAGATGCATGTAAAAAAAAAAAAAAAAACGTACATTAAAACCCTTTCGAAATACCCCAAAATCGCTATATTTTCCATGTATGTTAAATTCGCAAAAGGATTTCAGTATTCGTCACATCAGTTCAATATTCAAAATAAGAGACATTCCTATTTTTTCGTTGATATACGAATTCGCTTTCTTGTACCAGTTTACTGCGGTGCTATTACATGATTTTATATCAGATACCATACACAATGAAGATTGTGAGCTTTTTGACAAACACGTGGCTATATGGAAGTATAAAAAGAAATCAATCTGAAATCACTACTGCAACCTTTTCAAATTCACGCTCTAAAATGATCAAGAATTGCAGATACGAATAATCTTTGATAATCTTAAGTTAATTTAAAAGTCTTCAGGGCATAAAATTGACTCTGACAGTAATTTTAGTTTCTGGAAGAGAAGATCAATTTTAATAAGAATTTTCAATTTAGATCATCGTCGATTTTGAGGCAAATTAATTACACAGTTTATAAATCTATTCGTTATGCAAGGATTTTTAAAGCAAAAGTCACAGAAATATTTAATCATTTACCAATTTTTCCTTCCGAACTATATTTGCTAATAATATACTCAAAGCAACAATTCGCCGATTATATTTAGCAACCTATTTTAATATCGCTTCTTAATTTATATCATTTAACGTTGCCAAATAAAAATACTTACCCTTTCAACTCTCAGAACACAGCGATATTAATTGATTGTAATATACGAAAAGCATCAAATGTAGACAGATGCACAATATTGGAATAAAAAAGAAAAAAAAAAAAAATTCTAAGACGCCACGTATTTCGTACTTTTAAGTTACTTTTTTTCACTATGTGTTATTACAAAATAACTTCTTGAGCATAATTATAATTCACTTCATAACTACTTTTAAATAGAAATCTATAAATGCAATCAGCGCAGTAAGAAGAACATATTAGTAGTAACAACGCAGATGAAAGTTTGCAGACGATATTATTAATGATAGCAATTTTCCGTCGGTGGCGCTGCTATCGCACATGACATCGTAAAAGAACAACTACTGATCGGAAATGTTCGCAGCGGAACTGTTAATCTCGCAAGATTACTGACTTACGGAAATAAAAAAAAAATAAAATAAATATATATATATATATACATACATATATAACAAATTGAGTGTTTATTTAATTAGAAACCAATTATTGTAATATTAGTGACAAAAATAATGGAGATGTTAAAAAAAAAAGAGAGAAATTAATAGTGTCTCGCCAACCTTGTGTTAATATTGTGCTACACACTAGATTGCGCTTTGGATGAAACGATGCGAACGAATTAATAATAAGAGCTTCCGGAATGCCGGTATGGCCCAATTCTAGTACTGAAATTGGTGTGAAAATTCTTAAGTAATACCGGAAACTCTTCTGAGCATGTAATACCGTCCCGAAGTATAACTTTTTTTCTTTTCTTTTCTTTTTTTTTTTTTTTTTTTTAACTTCGAAGACCTTTCGGCTTAGTTTTGTTGCCGTATATATATTAAATACAGCTAGAGAAAAAAAAATCTAATTTTTAAAGAATCTCATAATTATACTCGTGCTGCTGATTTAATGAATATCAAAAACAATTAGAAAGAACACCACTAATGTTAATCTGAGAATCTTGTTACTATAGTACACTGTTTACTAATTAAATGAATGAGTTTTATAACGCCAAGATTGAGTACTCATTGTTTTGAATGAGTTAAACCAGTGATGGTAAACGGGTGGGCTTGATCAAGTCCCCAAGAAATTATATCAGGGCCTGCAGCAGGTGCTGTCAAATTCTAAATCACATGCATTATTTTAAAAATCACTCATATGTGCTGTTACGGTCACCACGAAATACTAGATTATTAATTTATCATATATTTTCATGCAGTATGGTAAAATAGTAATTACTATTAACACTTCAAAATAATGTGGAGTAGTCGTCCGTTTCAATACTGGTTGGTAACCATAGGTGGTCCGCGCTACTGCTGATTACAAGCCAAAAAAATTTCACTTCAAATAAAATGGACCCAAAATTAATATAATATAGTACTTTGGGTAATTCTTAAAAGACTCGCAAAGATATTCTTATAATAAAAGATGTGACTACTCAACTCTATGTAAGCTGAGAATTCCGAAATTATGTTCATATTTGCGAAAGTAGACGGATGTGTGGTATGGTACAACAATGAACAAGAGACCTGGAGTGTTTGAACTGATCGCTACATGGAGATACAATCGGAAGTAAGATTTTTCATTTTCATTGAACTTTTTGAAATGAAGCATTAGATGTTGCAGAAATCATACTCGTATTGACATTTACAGGAGGGAGGAGGAGGAAAGGATAGCAGCATTTCTTTTAATAACAAAAATTTTTGTGTACCAAAGGGAAATTTCTTTCTCCCTGGGTATTCCCTTTCTGAAATTCAATCTTGCTTCTAATAATCCGTTTGAAACTGAATTTATAATTAAACAAATAAGCAGTACTTTAAGTTTATCAGATACCTTCTATTATGTTATTTTTGCATTTCTTTGCACTATAAATGTAATAAAATGTCTTTACCTTCAAATTTTAGAGAGAAATAACCTTGTTTACAGTGATGCTTATAACTCCAGTACGGATGTTTTGCATTCTCATATTTTCAATTTAATTTAAAATTTACATAGTTTGAGAAGTATGAAGATGATTCGTTCAAGTACCGATCTCTTTCTTTTCTTTTTCAAATCTGTGTTACATTTTATGGGTGTTTCTTCTTGTAAAACACTAGGAGGTAAATGCAGCTGTAATAAAAGGTTTAAGATATAAAGGAAGAAGCCGAATTGGAGGGGGGAATTAAGTATTGTCAACTTTGGTAAATCCATAATTACCAAAATCATTTTGAAGCTCTCAAAAGGTGGAACGAGCCAAGTGCGTCCTGTTTAGAGAGGGGGAGCAGCCGGGCTTAAACTCCTCCTAAAGACATTTGATTAAAATGAGAGAGAAAAAAAAGTTCGTTTTCTCTACGTCAAGGCAGCGCCCCTCATTCTCTGCCTTCTCCAAAGAAACACCTGAATTCACTACTGTCAGCTTCTTCTTCTTCCAGTCACATAGTTCCCTGAGGATCTGTTGTGGCCACCAACAAATTCCTCCAACTGCATTGATCATGTGATATATGAGCAGCATCGAAAAATGTCACGCCCAAAAGTTCACTGATCCCATCCTTCCACCTAGTTGCAGGTCTTCCTTTCACAGCAGTTTTTGGAGTTGGTTTTGTTATGGTTTTTGTGGCATCAGATAATATGGTATGCCATTGCCTACCACATGGTCGATTTTGAAAGGGTACAGTAATAATGTGTATACTCCAAATTTATGTACTGTCAACTTAGATAAGTCATATACATTATCATCCAGATACTAGCGGCCGATTTTACAGTTACTGGTTTGTTTGTTTGTTTTTTTTTATTAAAATTAGGTGGTTATTTGCACATAAAATGGCTTAAGTTGCATAGTTTATATTCATTTGCAAAAAAAAAAAAAAAGCTGTACGAGTTCAACTCCTCATATGATACAGGATGGTAGTGATTACCTCCATAAGATTCAGTTGTTGACACGTGCTAAATGAATACCAACGAGTACTACTACTACACCTTGGGTAACTGCAGATGTTTCGATCAGAAGCAAAATTATAAATTATTTTCTCCCACGAAATATTTTGACAGGTCCATCCCGTGCTCTTTAACATTATTACTGTACCAACTGTCGGCCGCGGTAATGGTATGGTAGTTTGCCACTGGGGCTGATATTTTTCATTTTTTAATTGTTATGCCGCTTTAAAGAAATACAATTGCCTTCGTCTCCATCTTGTGAACTCCTCTGACCATGTGGTCGTTTTGAGTATAAACAGAAAAAATTATTTATTTATTTATTATAGTATTTGCTCTCAGCCAACACCACCAAAAATCTAATGAGCTGAGACGACACCCTCGTATAACACAGTGTAGTGGCTGAGATCGGATAAAGGGTGAGAGCAAATAATTCATCCTCTCTATCGACCACATACTCGTATTCAGAAACTGCAGGACATTCAGTGAATACCACGTTACTGGCGTGTGGTGTACCTATCTTGCTGTTAGCAGCAAGGCGTAGCGATGGGAAACCTCGAGGCCTGAGTACAGTTATATGGGGACTCAAATTTACCTTTTGACAACGAGCGACCCGTCGATGGCACCCAGGCGGTTTCCTAGGGCGCCAAGTTCGGGATGGGGGGGAGGTGCCGTCCATTTAAGCTTATTAGGAAGTCATCTAGGCCAAAAAAAAAAAAAATTAAATTTACAAACTTAATATGAAAAATATGAATTTCTTCGATCAGCGCTGGGACATAGGGTCAAGATGACCCAACTATGCAGTTTTGATTAGCAACAAAAACCACAATTTACTCAGCCACTCAGCAAAATGTTTCCTAGTTTACAAAAACCTTACCCTACACATCCCTATTGATGTGGAGGGGGACCGTTGCACCATTCGCCCAGGACGCCAGTAGTTCGCAACTAGTCTATATCTGCCCCTTCCTTTTGACATGAAATTTCTACTTAATTAGAGCGTAAATAAAATAAGGGAAGTAGGTACGGACATTAATCCTTTTCCGAGATTACTGTTTAAAAAAAAAAGAAAGAAAAAAGAGTAGGACATTTTTTAACAAAATAAAATATTATAACAATATTTATTATTGAAGTAATATTTGAATACAGTATCTGAAATAATATTCGAACACGCGAACTGTGTGTGTGTGTGTGTGTGTGTGTATTATTTACAAGTTAGTTCGCATTAAATGCGGTAAACTTGTAATGTTCGAAGGGTTGCACGAACATTCATTTATATTAGACGAACCGAGAAGTTTCAGTTGAGATCTCGAGAAAATAACTTCGTAATTTCGTGCGTCGATAGCGTATGTTGTTTTATAATCGAAAAACAATTCTCTGAAATATGATAGAGTGCATTGTCTGCGTTTTCCATCAAACACAGTATGGATATTTACAAGTATTATAGAGAATAACAGCAGGAAGTTTATATTGGTCAATAAGATAAAGAAAGAAAGAAAGAAGAAAAGCTTTTGTTTGAATAAGCAAACGAAAGAACTTCCGGCTTAGCTATAACTTTTCATTAGAAAAAGAAAGGATTCTTGATTTGTCAATGAATGAATGAATGAATGAACGAATGCTGAATAATAAATTAAATACGATAAACTGCATTACGCTGATCAAAACCAGATTTCAAAAACACTTCAGGTTACACTACCCCAGTACAATCAAAATTTCTGTTTATACTTCGGTATGGCCACCTGGGTAAGAGCAGTTTACAAGACAGAGAATACAAGACCCTTATTGCCCTCGTAGGTATCACAGTTGCTATAATCACTGTCCTCCACACACCAGATGGAAAAGACTTGAGTTCGAATCCCGTTAATGATGCGAAGAATTTTTCGGGTCTTTGTGGCTTGACTAACTCAGCCATAACGTGGCTGAGTTAGTCAGTCTCAGAAGAGGATAGCGTGGTTTCTTCTCGCGGAAACTAATGTTTTTCGTCCAGCGAACAGCAAATCGACCACAGAACATACGCAATTTACAGACGTATTACTTTATATACGGTGTAAGTTGCCGATGCATCTAAAATCCTACAACAACTAACCAATCAACAAGGACATTACCGTAATTAAGTGTCATGTGAGCGCGAACTTACGATCAACTCAAACGTGTGTAATATTGTACGCTGTCGGTTTTTCATTTGTATTCTTTTTCAGCGGTGTTCTAATTCTGAATTCAGATTGAGAAATGAAAAATCATGAATCAGGACCAAATCCTAATAGAACTCTTTTTCTTTATAATGTACACGAGGTGCAATTTACCGTGCATAAGTGATTCAGTAATAAAAATGAGGGGGGGGGACAGCATTGGCGATGGTTTGGTTGGAAGAAGTGTACTGGAGAGTGGAGGGTATTTGTCAAACAGTTGGTTCTCATTCAACAAAATGATAGCGAAGTGGTATTATATGTTAAATACAAACTTTACAAGCGTAATTTTGAATACTCGTACACTAATAAATCTCTCTTTCCCTCTGCATCGTTTCCTGTCCCATCGATGCTCGGTTTTCATGAACATCCGAACTGATGCTTTCACCGTGTTTCAAAAGTCGTTCTGTGGGTTATGCAAGGCTCTCCAAGCAATATGACCCCCACTACAATATTCTAATATTATTTTTAATCGGGCCTTTTAACCAACTTCTAAGATGGTGCCCTTGTGCAACTATGAAGCTGGTCGCTTCGATGTTTCATATATGAAACATCAAAAGTACATCAACTAACAGTACTAATTATGACCGTTTCCTTCTACAACATTACTTATTTTTTTACGAGAAGTTGCGAAATATATGGTTATAAACAGAATCTTGCTGTTTGGCGTCCCACATTTACCAGTGGCCCACCCCTAAGCTGGGCACACGTAGCAAACCAGCCAAAAAATCCGGTCACATTCATCATTAGTTACTTGAATTGGTTTCGTTCAATTCCAAACTTCCAAAGAATTTTTTTCCACTTTTCATCCTCATTCATTCATTTTCTCTATTTAAGTTTACTGGATCAACATTCCGTATGAATTTCCTGAAAAACGCACCCACAAAAATGCAAGTCTAGTTTTTCCAATCAAATACTACAACTGTTTAAGTTTCAATGACCTTTCGTTTTGGGGATTACAGTTAATATATAATCTTATACAAAATGATATAATGAAACGCAGTTCTTCCCATACAATTTTAAGACGAATTACATTAGGCTCCATGTTCGAGAGATTCATAAAATATGATTTATTTAACTAAGTCCACCACTTGAATAACAAACTTTGAATGAAGAGAGATCTATCCACTGATTTCATATTAGCAAATCCCGATTTCGTTTCCTCTTCTTAACTTGGCTAAATCATCAAATATAAGAAAACAATACAGAATGCCTCGAGCCGATTGTTAGCATCCTTTATTAGATATGGATGTAATAGCTTCCCTGCCTCCAGACAAAGGAACCGTTTCACCCGTGGCGAATAACTAATGAATGATGTCATTCTCTGGCTATAATGCCACCGGGAATATCTAATATCGCCAACACAACCAACCCGCGACCGGTAATTATTCTTTGTTCCTCCTAATTTACTTTTTCTCAACTAGTTCATTTAGCAAGATGACAAAAGCGACCGTTTCATATTTTCCCTCAACCATTATCAGTTTTGGCAGTAACAGCACTAATTGTCCTTCCTTCATCTAAAAGTAACGTTAATGACCTTTAGTTACCTCTTATGAATGGGCACAGTCGCTTGAACAGGGATATTGACGGAGATACTAAACTATTAAAAGAGAGAGAGAGAGAGAGACGAAAAGAAAAGCAAAAACTTATTGTATGTGGAGCTTTTAGATTAATTTCTGACAGATCAAGCACCGGCAATTGAAACCAATGCTTGATAACTCTCTTGGATTCGCCGAAATCCACCCGTTATTGAACTACCGGATTAAGGCATTCTTATCCTGTTTTAAGCTTTAAATTAAACTGAGAAGGGGGGAAAAATGTTATTTTAATATATTTGGAGAAGGAAGTTACGTGGTTGTTTTCCATGGAGTCTAGATTTCTGTAATGACTACTCTCATACCACGTGAATATTAAGACAGTTAGCTAGTAACTAAATCACTATACACTAAGATAACGTTTTGGGAACTTTGCAGGAACCCATCCTCAGACAATATACAGTCTGTTGCCAGTTTCCTGCTTGCCGAATATCTCAATTCCGACTGTACGTTTGGTTAGTGAACGTTATTTTTTGACAAATTTCGGACACCCGCAAGGTAGCCATAGCGCCGAATTTTGATTTTAGCGGTTGGGAGAGGTGAGGCAAAATAATCTGAAAAATATACAGTATTTAGAACTCGAAACAGCTAAAGCAACATGTTGCTTTAGCTGTTTCGAGCATGTTGCTTTAGCTGTTTAATATACGCGTGGTATTTTAAGTAGCACAAAAAAAAAAAACGATCCCAATGATTTCTAGAGATTTTCTCGATGTAAGATTTGAACTTCCTTTTTATATCACTATCAATTAGTCTATTTTCGAGTGTCGGGTTTGTGTTATGCTTCTATTTGATGAATAATTTGAGAAAAAATGCATAAAAAGAATGTTTATTCTGGCTAGCATTATTCCATTTCATCTTCGGTCTGCAGTGCGTCCTACTCACCAGGCACTCAACAAATTTTCACAATGGATATCCGACAATAACCTGACTTTCAATGTCAGCGTATTATATTTTGATCAATGTATCAAAATATAATAAGGTAACATATGCGGACTCAATAAAGAAAGAGATTTTTCATCTTTAGGAAATAAATAATCAGTTCATTACACGCGAATCCTATCACAAGGATTTAGGGGTGTTTTTTTCCTCCAACATCTCTTTTGTTCCTTACATTTTGGAAACTTTTAAGGTGTATAAGGTAAAAAGTACCTTATAAATCTCTTATAAGAGATTCACTTATAAGTTCAGTAATGCAGTGTTTGCTAGACATTTATTTGTCGCAAAAGTCTTGCCGATTTTTGAATGTGCTATCCCTATATGGGCCCAAAACAGCAAAATATTTGCTCAAGGGTTGGAAAATATTAAAAAAAAAAAAAACTACTAAAATTAGATGGTGCTAAATTTTTCTACAAGAAATATTGTATGTTCCTCCAAGAATTTTCCTTATCTTATTTATTAAACAGGCGAACTCTGATCAAACTTAAATTTGTTTATAAGCTTTTCAACATAAATTCTTAGATACGGGTTGCGTATAAAAATAACTTATTCTGTTTCACTTCATTTCAATCACACTCTCTTCTCAATCAAATACAGCACTTACTATGGTAAAAACAGTCCATTACTCAGTGCTTTAATTTTGCTGAACAACTTGCAACTAGATCCTTCCATAAATTACCCAAATTTTATTCACACTGTAAAACTTCAACGTGGCAATTCGGGTTTATCTTTAATTCTTGTATAAATAAAATAATGGACCGCCCTTTTTGCCTTCTTTAATCATCATCTAAACACTATCAATAATTGGTTGTTTGTATACTTATATACAGACATATATATCTATATCATTCTTTTAAATGTACCATTATTTAATTTGTCTTTTATAATACTGTACATATACATTTTTATTGGAGTTTACTCTGTAATGTATATTTTTGAATAAAATAAAATAAAATTTTGTACTAATAAAGCCACGAGATATCGGCATATCGCATCTATGATTGGTATACCAACCCTTATAAACAAGAGACAGGTGTCTCCTATTTATAAGGATTGTTACTACTGTTACTATTACAGTACTCCAGATGGCCTCGTTACACAAAGAGGTACATATATAACAAAGAGATAAAGTTTGGTAACGCGGTGGACCATTTCTTCTGTTCATCTTAACCGCTGTTCATATGGATACCCATTGCATTCCTCGCAGAAGTGGGCGCCATTATTCGAACCCTCTGTAGAAGTTTTCTTTCTATTTTAAGTGCTGCCTTCAGGCCTGAATCCATATTCCAAATGCGGTCTAGCCATCGTCTTACACAAAGGGACACTGACATTCTTCTCACCACTTGAAAAGGTCCTGCAAATCATAGCCTTTCTAGCTGCCCGTTTGCAACGGATGGTAACTTTCATATCTCCTTGTATCGTTATCCCTAAATCTTTTTGTTCCTGAATCACTTTTAACTCCTGTTCTCCTAGCTTATAAGTAAATCCTGGATTTCTGTCCCCAGATGCAAAACCTTACATATCGAAGAATTAACTTCAGTTGCTGTTTTTCAGCAGACCCCCATCTGAAATGATCAAGACTTTTAGGAGTAACGGCTTAGTTCTTTTCATTAACCAACCTTCAATCGCCACCAAACTTTGACAGCATCTCCTGTACAATGTTGTCCGTGTCACCAGGAAATACAGTACAGTACTTAGTAACAAACTATACAGCGTTATATCTTTTCAGCTAAACTTGAATAGCCTATTAGAGGATAGGATCAAAAATAAAGAATATATCCTCATAAATGTGAATCTGAAAATATCTCCACACTGTATTTTGAAACTGGAAGGGACCTCCAGCATTGATCGCTGTAGGACTACATTTGCTACACTCGTGTGCCCTTAAAAATGTTCTGACTGCCCTCTGTCTCCTAGCTAGCCACTGACCCAACGAAGGCACCAGAAATCCCAATTTTCATGCGGAGCAGAATAAAAAGCTTTAAAGCCATCGTAAATATGTTGAAGCTGACTCATGTATTTAACCTATGATTTCGTTATGGTAATTTACCTAGAGTCAGATCAGACCCCTTCACCTGCGATCTGGATATCAGTCTTATCGAGATGGTTCCTATATCGATCCTTAGCCACAGACTCCACGATCTTACCCCATCACAAAAGTCGAACACACTGATAGTGATGGGTACCTAGTACCCATCACTTCTTTCGTACCTCCTTTACAGATTGAGGAGACGTCAGTGCTTTCCCAGTCCAAGAGAGTTCTAATGAACTCATTAATATTCCCAACGGGTTGCTGCACTCACATTAGTTTTTTTTTTTTTTTTTTGGTATAACAGTATGTATTACCAACCACCATTGGAACATCACTTTCCTCAGCAGCTATTTTAATATCTTCTCCGAGATTTTATATAAATTATTAGTTCATAATAAGCTCTTTCCTCTATAAGTATATATGTTCTTTAAAAAAATGAATTTAAATATGATATTGAAATCACCAGGAAGTGAACGGTTTTGAACATTTTGCAGAGAAAAATAACGTTAATCTATTTCAGGCAGTCAACACAAAAGAAGTTCCACATAAAATTATGAAATATGAAACGGGAAAGTAATACTTAGCAAACAAAAATGCAAGGTAAGTTGAAGTGCTATAAAGAAATCAAATTTTAAGAGCTGATTACGCAAATTAATACATAATTAAATGAGAGATAAAATTGTACAACCTCAATACTACTTGTTAACGTCGTTTTCGATTATGTCAAATGTCATCAGACTTGTTATGTGGTTAAGCCACTGGTATCGAAGAGAATAAGGGAAAAAAACACGCAAATAAAAAAATATTATTTGTGCATTTTTCGACTGAGTATTATTAAGGTGTGAATATTGTAATAGTGATTATAACTAATTAAAATCACTACAGATCATCTTTAACAAATCATGTTATCATAAAAGATATTTTATCATTTAAGAAAGGCAGTTCTTATTTCTTTGACATAATGAAATTGCCAACCTTCATATATAAGTCGCAAAGAATAATTTTATGTAATATTTTTATTATTTTAATAATTTAATAATAATAATTGATTGTAAGAATATCTGAAAGAGAGGGCGTAATAGGGAATCGAAAATACAAAATAACATTTATTTTAAACGAACAGAAATATATTATTCTTTTCATAATAGAACAAATCGGTGGATTGGCGGCATAACTTGGACATTTGGGGAGATAGTTTGAGGAATCTAGCCATAACATATAATAGTGGCAGAAAAGATAATGCTCTAATTGATACTTTTGAATCAATGAACTTTGGTGTAAAACTATGAAAATATCATCAGCAGTTGTCTGTGAACCTAAAATCGGTTCATGGACAACTTGAAATTACCATTGAGAAGACTTTGAAGAATATATTATAAATAAACTTAATAATCGTTTAAATAATCTTGAAAGTTGATGGGCCAGATAACCTTAAATTGCCCTTACATTTTTTATTTTAATATTTTTTTCCCAAGAGGATATATGTCGCGTCTTTCCTTACTTATATAAGATTCGCACACAAAATTCCTTTTAAAAGCATCTTGAGACAGAGGCGCATATATGTAGAATTATAAATAAATGCATATATGAACATTTCTGAAAACACTCAAAAGATATTTAGGGTCTTAGTTTGAATTTTCTGAAGAAAGCACACAGAGTAAGATAAAATATCCACCACTAAATTCACAAGAGCGTTTATGTTTTCAGTAATTGGTGCAGCTGAAGGAAATGTTTAAAAGTCGCTGCCCTATCTCTCTCTCCCTTCTGACATTAAAGAAAAGTTGGTCACAAACCCTTTTCAACGCCTTCTCCCCCTTGTTTCGTCCGCGCTGGTGTACCCTTGATGGGCCCCTCCACCATCGCAAGCCCTTTCTCTACAAGGAATCGTTTCTATATAGCAACGAGGGGTGGGTTTGCACATTTTCCAAGAATGGGTCGTTTTCCCTATCAGATTAGGGAAAAGTAAGAGTTCACGTCCTCCGGGTAAGTCTTGTCTCTTACACCTACCGCCATCACTGAGGAATGTGGACCACGTAGGGCTTAAAAACCAGAAGGTCGGGACAGACGCGAAGCACGGACCAGTAACACCTCGAGGGTTTTACTCAGAGAAAGGAGCATAAACGGGAATGGCTTGCAGCAGGAAGCGCAAATAATACTTATTATGTCTACTTAAAGCAGATATATACAAGCATAACTTTATTAATAAGGACTAGTTACTATAATATAAAACCTGTGAGCTCCATACAGGACATTAACAAAAAGTTGTAATGACATTAAAAGTCTGAATAATAAAAGTGTTACCATAATAGCCAGATACAAATCATTTTCTCCCATTAACACTAAACTGCGTTTCATTATTCAAATATACATCCCGATATGTAGCAATTAAAATAGACTGAAACTTTGTGAGAGAAAATTACCCTAATAAATTTTATTCGAATATAAACCTATAAAAAAAGACCGATGCACACACTTTTTATGACTCCTGTTACTGAAACCAGCGAGTATTTTCTTACAGATCCAGTTTTATTTTATTTATTTATTTTTTTATTTTTGCTATTGATTCATTTTATGACGATCGTAACACAAAACCACTATATATATATATATACATGTACCTTATAATTACAAGGTGTGCATAGATAGTGGGGGGAAAAAACAGTTGACTAAAATAGGTGTATCTGATCCCTACTAATGTACTCCAATTAATATGCATACAAATTATATGGAAAAATCAGGGATTGAGAAATAAAGGGAGCTTGTTTCTATGTTGAATTATTTAAGAACAAATTATTACAAGAAAGAGAAGTAGAACATCAGTATTAACTATCAAGTTTCAAAGAAATTAATAGATCACAATACAAAGAAAGAAAAATTATATGAAAATCAACAAAATGATAAAAAAAATATTAAAAGTTCACCAATATTGAAAAAACTCATTTAATCTGTACACATTAATTTCAATTACTTTTAAACAGTGTTTCACAGTTATCTGGGTCTTCTTTATATGTATGGACAATACGTAAAGATTATATTTTTTTGAACCGGAATCTTGTTTACCCTATACCATTACTATGTTTGTTACGTCAAAATGTGTCAATCAATAGGCTTAACAAGTAATTAAACCATTATAATAATTACAACTCATCACAGTAATTATTATTAAATGGCGGCATATTTATAGACAAAAAGCGAAATTTTATCAATTTGGTAAAAACATTAAATTAATACGCATAAATTTATGCATATCAATTAAAAGTTTCCATTTTTTAATATGTTCACCTGTGATAAATGATTATAACCATTAATTCTTATATTAGTGTCATTTTGAGTTGCAGTTGACGTTACCTACAATTGCCATTAAAATTATATCAAAAAGAAAATGTTAAGAAATTCAATTTTTTTTTATTCTATAGGTTCCAACAACTTCAGAATACGAAATAATAAAATATAAGACGTAGTAACTTTACCGATGTCTTCACAATAACTTCCGGTCAACTGCACATACACACACATACACACAGGATGCAATTCTAATCCAGCAAGTGCTGGCCCATTCATTCTCTTGCCACTGTCTCCCTTCTTATGGCTTTATAAAACAATCGTGACAGTTAAAGTTATTGATGGAAGTTATTTACCTCAATGTAACGGCAGTGCTGCTTTGTATCTTTCTTATCACAAAATTTAAGGAACAAATCGACAGATAATCACCTCGGAACAACTAAAAAACAGCTAGTAACAAAGGCCACTGAACGTTGACTGCCACCACCGTGTACTGCAATGAATGAAATACCAGCGGCGTGTTCAAAGGCAATGGTTGCAGTGACGTAGCTTGACGACATCAGTCACTGAGTCATACAAATGCCAAGAAATGCAGGAAATAATTTATTTCAGTTACCTAAAATATTTATATACTATTTTTATCCTTTCTAAAGATAACAAAAGTTTTTTTCTCTCTGGAACTATTTGCAATTGAATATTTACGACATTCCAGGCTCTCGATGTTTTTGTTCCCTAGCAACCACGTGGGTAGAGGCGTCCTTGTACAATCTCTTATACTTTAATACAGGAAGCTATCATATAAATGCAGTTGAAATATTCTCATTTTCGCTTACACATGCGCTTAAGGAAATCGTTATTTATTCATTATAACTGTGTGTTTGTATATAAATATATATAATTTTGTTTTTATTTTTAAGTTATTAAATTGAAAGCTGTCTGTTTTGCGTTCATTGTCAAAATATCTGCCACTAGATGGCGATACTATACAAGGCTTTTAACAAAACGTGAATAACATTGGAAAAGAAGATTTTATTTGCAATGTTGAAAGAAAATGTTTATCTGCCTACAATTCAGTGGTGTTTATCCAGCAGGGGACGTTTCCTCCCTCCAAGAGTAAATTGAAGCAAAGACTTTGTTGACATCAAAAGGATAAAATTCAATGATTAGCTGCTGTTTTTTGATCAAAGCGTTCGCTGATTTTAGGAGGAGAAAAAAAAAAATCTTGGCGATCGAAAAAACAAACACAATTTCTGTTTTTATTTCTCTCCTCCCCAGTAAAAATGTCTGAATCCAACATTAAATAAAGGTTCGCCAAACCCAAGATTTTTTTATCAACGGGTTCTGCAACTCAGCACTGATTAAATTATTAAATTTAATTAATTTAATAAATTTTGCTAAAATTTCATTTTAGCAAAATGAAGGTATCTTTTTATAGGAAATCCCTCTGGGTAACAATCAATAAGCCATTTAATTTTCGAATACATGTATAAGTGGAATATATGTTTTTTTACCTTTAGAAATTTAATTATTAATTTCCACTTAATGCCATGCACAGAACAAATTGTATTTCAAAATATAAGTTGAAGATTTTATGTACGTGTATATTTTATTTTTAATTACTCTTGCAAATAATAAGAAATTAGAGCTGATAAGAGTTTTTATGTTCACTTGTTTTTAGTTTTTATACGCGTAAAGTGTAAAGTATGTAAAGTTTATAGGGTAAAGTGTAAAGTATGTTGATGTCAAACGGCACCAGGGATTTCCCTCATCTCCGCGTTGCTTTCATTGTAGGTGAATCAGTTCACTAGAAAGGCCAGAGATTTAAAAGTGTATGGATATTGTAAATGTGTAATGTCATGTACCGTTGTTCCTCTCGCCATTTAGCCGCTGGACTGAGGCCCAGTTGCCCGCACTTAGCCCCGTGGAGGCAGACCATGTACACCAGTATTTTCAGTAGGTACTCTGGCAGGTCCTGCCGCCGACTTTCCTGAGATTTCGGCGGCTAGGACCTAAAAAATTAATAATAAAAAAATAAAATAAAAATAAAAATTTAAAAAATTAAATTAAATTTTTTTAAAAATAAATAAATAAAAATTATCGATTGTGTTGGGATGTCGCTTGAAATGAATAGGCCGAGATTGAGCGAAACTGTAAATTTGATGTATGGGGCATTCGTTTGCGTGCAGATAGAATGGGGGAGGGGAGGTGGAAGACTGGGGGGTAAAGCCAGAAGAATGGGGACGATAGAGAAGATGTACCCAGATGATCAGTGGGAATGCCCATGCCCCACCAGGAGAAGAGAGGTCGGCAGGGGAAGGGGAGCCAGGAGGCTGTCTTCCCCCTCCCCGCCGGAGAGTGTGGTTTAAAGTGAAACGGGCTAGAGTGCTCGATTCAGGTCGCCAATAAGGCTATTAGCATCAAGCTGCGTAGTCCGGGCTTAGTGTGTAGCAGTCCGATCCTAGGATTATGGTCATTCATGTGGCATGGTTCCACGTCCACGTTGCCTTCAGTTAAGTATAGAGTTGTGCGTCGTTGTAGAGTGTCCAGTTAGTCAGTCTCTTGTTGTGGCTGGGATTCTGATCGTAGTTAGATCAGTTGAGCCTTTTGTTTGTGGTTGTTCCTTGCCTCAGATTTGTTGTTGTCCAGATCCCCGTGTCGGGTTTCTCCTCTTCCTCTTGGTTAGGTTGTTTGGTTCGCTTGTTGGGGTTGCAGGGTTCGGCGTCTCGCGAATAGTTTCTATGAATATTCAGAAAAGGCGATGTATGTCTCCTTGCCTTCTAAGAGACGTTGTTCTTGGTCTTTGGGACAGTATTGTATTCTTGTGACCATTTGGCAGCGGAGGTCATCATATTGGTGGCAGTCATACATAAGGTGCTGCCAGGTTTCTTGCTCGCCGCAAGTACAATTGGGATCGTCTGTAATTCCGACTGAGGTCAACTTGGCCTTGATGGCACCATGTCCTGTTAATAGGTAAGTCGCGAATAAGTATGGTGAATACCAGATCGGCGTCTTCGGCCGAAATCTGTCAACTTTGGGGAGGAATTTTTTGGTGATTTGTTCCTTTGTGGAAGCATCCCAGCGCGCCTGCCACACCTGCAGCAGGTGAGTCTGGAGCCTTCTTTTTTCTGCAGCGTGGTTTACATTGAAATCCTGGTGTGTGCAAGCTGTACCTCTGGTGAGCTCATGGAGCATTCCTCTTTTTACCACCTCAAGATCGAGGGGGAGAGCTCCTGAGATAATCTGTAGTGCGTGTGTGCTCACCGTGCTGCAGGCGCGGGTAGCGGACAATAGCATAGTTCTGTGGGTGGAGCGCATTATAGTACCGGTATTTTCTATTGTCCAATGTCGGCGCATCTGTGCTGTGCTGTGCTTATCAGTTTTGTATATGAAGGAAATGGAGTGGCATAGGTCGCCAATTTCACCTGCTATAATTCTTGCATTTAAAAAAAAAAACAAAAAAAAAAACAAACATGGGGATCAAATATATGTAGGCACAACTGCGCCGGGCCGAAATTTTTATCCTAATCCTTCTACTACAATATTAGATAGTTGTATTCTTTGGACTTTAATTGGCACTCATACATGCCATTCTCAAGAACACCGTATCAAAAATCAACGATGAAATTAATGGTAATCAACCATCGTTCTTTTAGATTATCTTCGCTTTTTACAAGAGGAAGCTAATCATAATCACGCAGCGAGCGAAACATTGAAAGACAGGTTATCAATAGCCTGAAAAGTAAAAGCGAAGATTTATATGTGAAAAACCATCACAGATTTCATCAGGGACTTAAAAGAACAACTATCAACTAAGGCTACAGAAAAAAAAAAGTATCGCAAAGGACATATGGAAAAATGAAAATGTACAGGGTACGATTTTACACCGATCCGCCTTAGCCTAATATCAAAAATAATATTTTCACAAGTCTGTGATGTGATTTTAAATTGAACAGCTTACCTATAATAAGAAAGAAAACTTATTAATCAATTATTATGATGGTAATACTGCAATCTTTTCATATCACGAAAATTAAATTTTTTACAAACCTTGTGTTTATTCTGATATATTAATTTTTTTATCACTGAAAACTCCATAGCCATGTTTTTTTAAAAAACTCAAATAGCCATAGCTTTGTAACCCTTTATGTTTATATGAACTTTTCAATTTTTTCAGGTCCTGAATCGACCCTGAGAGTATGGTCCACGTGTTATGAAACATTATATACAGCGTGTGGATGAGCCATTTGATTATGCCTCGAAATATTTTAAACAAATGTTCAGCATTCATGGAATTAAGACAGACATTACATTACACTGGTTTACGTTTACTGCTTGAAGTACTTCCAAATAAACTACGCATGTCGTATTTTAAAAGTTTTCAGTTAATAAAAAATGATAAAAGTTGTATTGTAAATTTGAGCTTACCGAGTTTTCATTGATAATTTTGAGGAGTCAGTTCTTATGTGGAACAACGTTAATATTATGAATAATAATTTGGTTTCCTTTGTAGCAGTCATGGATTCAATGAATTTAGTAATTATGTTTGGTAATTAATACAAAGATTATTTTACGTTGAGAATTTGGATGTTTATAAAACTGCAGAAAGCATGACTTTTGTAGAGGCGGCCCAGAGGGGGTAAAAGGGGTCATGTGTTTGATAGTGGACTCTGCGCGTTACAACTGTTATAAATCTAGAAATTAGTTTATTCTGAAAACGCATGAAAGGGACGAAATGATAATAAAAAAATTGCCCTCATAAATAATATAATATAATGTAATATGATAAGCCCAGAGATCTGGAATTTATGGGGGATTGTGAAGTATAGGTTGCGTGAACGTTCCTCTTATACGAGTCCGCAATGAAATTCTTAATATGAAGTTAAACTTCTTAGCCACGTCAATGTATACTTTATTTACTTTGGCTTGATTTGAAAATAATACTTTTCTTACTTCTTATCACTGAGACTTGCCACCGGTTGTGCTTTCTACAAACATTCCGATTATCCGACATGGGGATTGGAGAGTGCAGATCGAATGAACGTTATTTGTATAGATGCCTAACTATAAGAGTAACACTCATCCAACCAGAACTAATGTTAAAGGCTTCTACACTGCAGTGAAATTTCGTAATGTGAAATTAAACTTCTTAGTCCCACCAGTACATACACTTTATTTCCTTTGGCTTAATTTGAAAACACTTTTTATTCACCCCAGGGGGGCCCACATCTGATGAATATGAGCTTGGCACACCCAGGATCCTGAGCTGGATACCATCATTCTTCTCTTTCCTGGAGAAGAATGAAGGAAGTAGAAAGGTGATTCCTCTCTCTCTCTCTCTCTCTCTCTCTCTCTCTCTCTCTCTCTCTCTCTCTCAGGGTAACTCGGGAATTTTTTTGGCTGGTGCAGCATAAGCCTCAGTCTTCCTTGAACCACATGGATAATAATAATAATAATAATAATTGAAACCTATCAACAACTGATCTCCTATATCATGAATTGTCGAAGAGCCACAATCATGCTCTTTAAGTACATTACAATTTTAGATTATTACGATATAAATACGTTATTTCGGCTTGGCGAAAGACAAATTCATAAGCACACGAGTGTCGCTGGTGGTCAAATTTGACGTAATAAAATAGAAAATACAATATTTTCCAACTTTCTACAAAAAATCTTCAAAATAAGTTTTTTATATAAATGTTGAACATTATAAAACATTATTAGGAGCCTTGTAAACGTTATTATTTTTATGTAATGCAGTTCAATGATGTTTAATTATTTAATTCACAGCCTCTTTGCTACTGGGTAGATAGCTGCAGCAAATATAAATTTTTTTTAAAGCAATGCTGTCCGGCATTCACTTATTCGCAAGTTAATACAACAGGAACATTCTAAAAATCATATTGAAAAAAAGGAAAATGGACAAGAGCCTGGGACTTCCTTGCACCTTATAGCTAATATTAATACTAATAACAACTATTTAAAGCTTTAAACATATAACAAATAAATAAGTGGCGTCATTAAATTACCATAAGGGGAATTAATTTCTGAACATGATATTTTTACGGTACGAGTTAGTTGCATTTCAAACTAATGCTAGACTGTATTAATAACATCGAGAGAATAGCAATAACGATGGTTGGTGGGGAAGGACGAGAGAGAGAGATGACGTAGCACGTTATTTGAGCTTGAAGATTGTAATAAAGTTGCGTAAAAGCAGTCGGTTGAATGGTTTTGGAATAGAAGACTGTGTTTTTAAATGGTTTGTATGTAGTAGGGAAGAGAGAAGGGAGAAACGGCAAATGATGCAAGGAATCAAGTTTATACAGTATCACCAAAAAAAAAAAAAAATTATACATATATAAAAATTTATTTTATATATATATATCCACATCTGTCCGACCCTTCTATATGATGTAAAAATTACTTTTTTGCATTGAGTTCCTTTTTTTTACTATATCATAGCTACTATGATGAAGTAACAATCTGTTTTCCTATCAACATGATTCTATTACACTCCTTTAACCATTGACTCCATGGTTTTCCTTGGAACAGGCGTCGTAATTACAGGTCCGTAATTACCAACTTCGCATTTTGATCCCTTTTATGAATAGTGGAGACAGTTGCACATTTGCAGCATATAGGGACCTTCTTTAAACCCAAAGATGCTCTCGTAATTATTACTAAAGGCTTGCTTACCTCTTTTTCTGCTTCTTTTAATATAACTGGATAGATTCCGTCAACTCCAAGTGCTTTATTTACTTTTAACTTCAACAGTTTCTTCCACTTTCTTCTCAGCTATCACTAAATAATTTAGCTTCCAGTTATAACTCGGTATACTTCTGGTATTCCCATTCTGTATTTATTCAGTTTACCAGCAATCTGAATAGATTCGTCAATAGTTATACCATTCAAACCCAGTACACTAATATGGATCATCCCTATCTTTTTAGCGTTAACATAAACGAAGAATTTTTCCTACTTTCTACTTTTTTTTCTCATTGTAAACCAAAGTCTTTTCGTATTCTACCTCAGCTTGCCTTAGTGTTTGAATTGGAGACTAGTTTATAATTACTGTAGGTTTCTGTATCCCCTAATAACTTATGATCGTCCCATGTATTTTAGCTCTCTCTACAACTAGTCTCATCAGTTCATTCTGACGTCCATTTCGATCTAAAAAATATATCTTAGTTGGTATAAAAAGCATAGTAAATTATATGAGCACTTCCCTGATTCTGCACTCTACCAGTCTGATGGCCATTGCTAGGTGTGGCGAATGCCAGGGGAACAGTTCCTTCCTGATTGTATCCTCCCAACAATGAATTTTGGTGGTGGCAGTGTCATGGTATGGGGCTCCTTTCGTGGTTTGGCTTGGACCCCTTAGTCGTTATCGACAAAACCATGAATGCTGTGAAGTACCAGGACATCCTGGACATTTATGCACTTCCAACATTATGGCAATACTTCGGAGAAGGTCCATACCTGTATCAGCAAGACAACGCGCCATGCCATACTGCTCGGATCGTAACGGAGTGCTTTGAGGACATGGGTGTGAAAAAGTTGGATTGACCAGCCGAGAGTACTGATCTGAACCCTATCGAGCATCTTTGGGATGTATTGGATCGTCGGGTACGTGCACGTCAAAATCGCCCAAAGAACAAGGCCGAACTGGTGGCTGCGTTAAAGGCCGAGTGGAGGAACATATCACCTGACATTTATAAAAAGCTGGTTAGTATGCCGCGAAGATTGAAGGCCGTCATAAAAGCAAAAGGTTTCAGCACAAAATATTAAATGACACGACAATAAAAGCTCTTTTTTTTTGTCTAAAAGCAGGTGTCCGAATATTAATGGTAGGGCAGTGTATATTTAAGCAGAGTCTGAGTAAATGTCTAAGTTTTTGTGAAATTATTAATCTGTCTTAAATAGCCAAAGCTTCTAACATTTTGATGCAGTCATCATAAACATTATTTGTCATAGGGTTTAAGGTGAATTAGGCTGTATTGCGCAGTATATATTATATCTGTACATTGTTTGCGTTCTGTAGTCGATTTATTTGTTTGCTGGACGAAAAGCCCAAGTTTCCGGGAGAAAAACCATGCTACCCTTTCCTGAGGACAACTAACTCAGCTACGTTGTGAAAAAGGCACATAAAAATTTATCGTGTCGTCCACGGGATGCGAACTGTGGTCTTTTCCACCAGGAATGGAGAAGACGGAAATTCTGCTAACTGTGCTACTTGGGCGATCAGCAAAAAGTTGGTTTCTCGAAAGCCTTTCGGGGTTGATGGTTGAAATAACCATCAACCCCAAAAATGTACCCCTTCATGGGAGGAGTAAGATTTTTGCTAACAGTTTATTTTCCTTCTCGCACTTTATGCACCAAACAAAATGATTTTCTTCAACTAGAAGCTTTAGCTGTTTAAGACAGACTTGTGGCTTTAAGCTAATCCCACATCAATACATCATAGTCGCCTAGTAATTCCCTCATATGGAGATTCTTAATGCTTGAAGGGTCACTGCTGACAATCATATCAAGAATATCGTTTTCTCTTGTTGCCTTCTAACATGCTGGTACAGGAAACGGTCACCCAATAAATCCAGAAAAGTCTTGCTACTGTTGCTAACCCACCCTATAAGTTCCAGTCAATATCTGAAAAGTTAAAATCCCCATTATAAGACATTTTGATTTACTGACACACACTCTATTTGTCTGTACAATTGTTAGTTCTATTCTACTAATCACATTAGAACTATAACACACTCCTATTTGTTATTTTTGTTTTCCCAGTGCTAATGTCACACCAAACTGATTCAACGTTCCATTAGCCATTCATCCAACCAGATGCGCTTCTTAAATAAATAAATTATATGTACTTTACTTCTTAGCCAAGAGCATGATTATTGTCCTATCTGTACACATTGTACTCAATATTCGTATACCGTATGTGAGTGGCCCCTACAATATCCATACACCTAGTATTAATGTACAGCGCCCTTGTGGGTAGCACAATTGGTAGAATCGCCGTCCTCCCCACGCCGGATGGAAAAGACACGAGTTCGAATTCCGTCGATGACAGGCAGAATTGTTATGGTCTTTTTCGCAACGTGGCTGAGTTAGTTGGTCTCAGGCGAGGATAGCATGGTTTTTCTTCCGGAAATTTGGCTTGTCGTTCAACAAACAGGAATCGACCACAGAATACACACAATTTGCAGGCACAATACAGAGTAATATGGCCTAAGTTTCTGGTACGTCTAAAATCCTACAATAACCAACCAACTGTATGCTACCACATTATTACTATACCGAGAGAACTCTCAATTTGTGCAATTCATATAATTAACATTTAAATTTTACATAAGCAGTATACACCGATGAGCCAAAATATTATGACCAGCTGGTCGTTATGCAAATCGAAGCAACTGTAGGTAAACTACAGCGCGTACTCGGGTCGAGACACGGTATAAAAAACACCTGATACTGAGCTCCGATAATCAGTGTTACTCTTGTTCTTCAGATGGGAAAGGCAGCGGACTTAAGCGAGTTTGGCAAAGGCCAATTGTAATGGCCAGACGACTAGGTCAGAGCATATCCGAAACGGCACGGCTGGTGGGATGCTCACGGTCAGCCGTGGTAGTACCTACCGAAAGTGGTCCGAAGAGGGGGTAACCCACGAACCGCCGGCGAGGTGTTGGAAAACCACGGCTTATCGATGCCCGAGGTGAGCAAAGGCTCTCCCGGATGGCACATGGCAACAGAAGGGTGACTGTGGCACAACTCGCTGGTAATTGGAATGCTGTTGACGGGAGTAATGTGTCACAACACACAGTACATCAAACTCTGCTGAAAATGGGGCTGTGTAGCTGCAGGCCGCTCCGAGTGCCCATGCTAACCTTCACCAGCGACAACGCCTACAATGTGCACGCTAGCATCGAAACTGGACTTGAGTAATTGGAAGAAGGTCGTCTGGTCCGATGAATCACGTTTCCTGTTGCACAATGTGGACGGCCGGGTGAGGTGTGTATCGTTTACATAGGGAAGTGATGGCGCCTGGATGCACAGTGGGATGAAAACAAGCTGGTGACGGCGGTGTCATGCTTTGGGCGATGTTCTGCTGGTATACCCTGGGTCCAGTCATCAATGTGTTGGGCACTCTGACGTCTACCACCTACTTAAACATCATTGCTGACCAGGTACACCCTTTCATGGCAACGGTCTTTCCCTCTGGCCGTGCCGTCTTTCAGCAGGATATTGCGCCATGCCACACCTCCCGGATTGTTCGAGGCTGATTCGCGGAACATGAGGAAGACTTCCAGGTATTGCCCTGGCCTCCAAATTCCCCAGACATCAATCCAATCGAGCATGTGTGGTTTTTGTTGGAACAGCAACTCCGATCTGCGGTCTCTCAACCACGAACATTAGAGCAGGTAAAGGATCTGCTGGTTACATGTTGGTACCAGATACCACAAGACACATTTAGAAACCTCGTAGCGTCCATGCCTCGCCGGGTACGAGCTGTTTTTACTGCATGGAGGACCAACACCATGTTGGGTAGGTGGTCATAATGTTTTGGCTCATCGGTGTATATATATCTATATATCTATATACAGTGCTTTTTTTTTTGTAAAAAAAAATAGGTGCCGGTGCTCATTCTTTGCTATCAGGAAAAATTGAAAATTAATAGGATATGAAAAAGAACTCTAGAATGTTTTTTTTCCTGATATGGTTACTTTAGTAGTAATGTTTTTGGGATAAGGACAACAAATTAAGTATATGAACACAGTTTATTAAGCATAAATTTAAGTATATAAAAAAATAAGTAAAATGTGAGTAAAATAAGTAAAAAATAATAATATAAGTAAAAATAATTTCATAATAAAAGTTTTTGTAGAAAATTCCAAATTTTTATTAAGTTCTCATCCGACACTCTATGCCGACTTCTTTTCTTCCTCTTTGTGTGTCAGTTGCTTGCTGAATGACGTTTCCGAAGCAGTGACGAATTGACATATCAAAGGTCACGAAGGAACGCCTTACTGAGGTCATCAACAGTCCTCCCAACAAGGCTACCACTGGTCCGGATGGATTCCCTGTTTTCATGATTAAACTATGCAGTTTATATATCATAGACCTAGTGCTTGATGTATTCAACTCCATCCTGGAAACAGGAGTTTACCCTACCATCTGGAACACATATTATGTTTCTCCCGTTGCAAAAATGTCTAACCCAAAATCGCCTAACGACTACAGACCAATTTCCGTAGGATGTACCTACCTCAAAATCTTGGAAAAAGCCATACTCCCTGCTCTCACCCGTCACATGTTCGCCCACAAACCTCCATACCTCCATAGTGTACTACCTGGACGATCCACGATCACCAACCTCATGGACACACTGTTCAGAACTGAAGGTACCTTAAGCAACGAAGAGCAACTGGATATTGTGTTCCTCGACATTAAGACGGCCTTTGACAATCTGTCCACCCATGCATTATGTGCCATACCGTGCAACTACTTCAAAATCCAACATTGGCCACATTCTAGTTCTCCTTAGGAAACTCTTTCAGTCCCGGACCCAATGCATCAGAAATCAGAACCATAATCACCGCATTCTCTGCTCCAGAGGGCACCCCCAAGGGGGAGTTCTCTCTGCCGCCCTCTTCACCACATCTTTAGAACCCTTCCTAGCAAATCATGCTAATTTTACCACTTACACAGATGATATTCAGTTCTTCATCATCACAAAATGACCCCAGTCTCTCCAGTCTATTGCTGTGAGCTCCAACCGACAGCTACATGAACCGGAAAATTACCTTCATGCGATTGGGCTCTCCATTAACAAAGAGAAAACTTCACAATCCTATATCACCAAGAAGAAAAATACCAACAATGTGAATATCATTATAGTGAACTCCCCAGTTAAAAAAGTCACCCAACATAAGGATTTGGGTGTCACCTGGGACAAAGACCTCACTTTTTGCCCCACTTTAATGCCACTCGAATGAAAGCATATTCGGCTTTATGGGCAGTTAAACAGCAGATATCCAACTTCCATAACCCGCACCTTATCATCAAATACATTCTTCGATGCATAATCCCAATTCCTTTATATGCCTCAACTATATGGTCCTCAGTACCCTCATCATACTAATCCAGGTTCCTTTCCCTGGAACGCTGGATTTTGAAATGGCTAAATAGGGTTGCCAGGCTAACACTTACAATCTCAAAATCTGTTCTGGTCACCAATCTTAATACGCTTCCTTGGAGGTATCACATCATCTCTAGGAACCTTCTTACCCTCTCTCAGCTTCTATCCAGAAAACTGAGCTCACCTGATATATGGGATATCATCGTCAGACAGGAGAAGATGCCAGACCAACACATCCCCATACAGATCGAAGCTGCGTAGCATGTCCTCCCTGGACAACATGTTTCCACATAACTCCTTCCAAATATTGAATGCCGACCGGACTAGCCAGGTGGGTAAAGCGCCTGCCTGGCAACCCAAAAGTAGCGGGTTCGAATCCCGCCTCGGGCTTGGATCAAAGTACTGGAAAAACCTTGGGAGGTGCACTATGGCCACAGAAGCCGATGCGCCAACAACTACCAAAAAAAAAAAAAAAAAAATATATTGAATAGATTAGCCATAGACGTTGAGAAGCTCTGCAAGGACAGAACCTATAGAGCTTCCATTCTTGCAGACATGTATGCCCTCTTCATGCTCTAGGTGGACTGTTTGAGATGCCGCACTCCACGCTCTGTTGTATCTGTATGTACAGGCCGTGTATTGTATCTAGGCTCTGTATACAATGCATCTGTCTGTCATTTATATTTAATCTCTGTATGTAACTCGTGTCCTTTAAGCTGTAAAGGGACATTTCTTCGGAAATAAATTGATATTAATATTAACAATATTTTGCTGGATCGAAGCGGGTCAGCGGTGGGCCTACAGTTTTAAGAAACAGTAGTGAAGAAACTGTTTTTGTCATCAACGAAGCGCTGGTTGGGCTGGCGATCAGATTCATTTGTGAAAATCCTCTTTCACTTGACATTGGTATCGTTTGTTTGTTTGTTTGTTATTTGGTTTTTAGGAGCATTAGCAACTAAGGCCATATTGCTCCGGGGATATGCGGTTGTCATTCCCTGACCTTTCCGCGTACTCTGTATTTAGTGGTCATGGGCTCGAACCCCGGTCTAATCAAGAAGCGTGTGCTACGCGCTGCTGCTCCTGCCCACCTGGCTACGGAGGCGCCTTGGTATCGTATTCAGAGCGTTCATCAAATACTTCAATTCTTCCGAAACCTTCTTATCAATTAGGTATCCAAGAATTTCATCTCTTTCATTTAACTGTAACCTAATTAACAATTTTCTAACTTCATTTTCACCAAATGCCAACAATTCGTGTTTAGAAGGATTAATACCTTCGTTGTCCTCGTTTTCCTTCTCTCGTCATCGGTATTGTCACTAGTTCTCAAATTTGAATTTTTTTTTTCTTTTCTTTTCTTTTTTTTTTTTTTTTTGAAACTATTCAAAGTGTCAGTGTCATTCGGATATTCAGGTACTGTGACCATGTAAACAGAGATAGGGAAAATTTACGGAAAATGTGGATAAAGCACTTCTGCGAAACAGATGATTATTTGTCGGGTTAAAAGAAAATCACTTTTCTAATTCTCGAATGGGGCGCTTACAGTTGATTCACAGAGGTGTCCAACCTAAATTAGGCTACCGTAGCCTAGTGGTCAGGCGCGCGGGTACATAAGCACGTGCCTTGAGTGACCGGGGTTCAAGCCCGTGACTGCTGAATACGGTGCTGTTTCTTGTATTCAATCTATCTTGCGAACTCCTCTGACCGTTTGGTCGTCCCGGAGTATAAACAGAAAATTTATTTATTATTTACTGCCCGCTAGAAAAGTGAACCAAAACAGCGTTAAAATTTGTTAATTATCAAAAACTTTTCTCATTAAATGTTTTGTTCAGTAAATGTAATTGTGTATTGTACTTAATAAAGTTTTCGAATATTTTCAATTTTCTTTTACGTGCATCAAGATATGGATAATGTAACGCACTAAAGAACATTAACGCACTGAATTTTTTTGAATATGGCCCCTGTACTCGAAAATGTTGGACACCACTGCAGTAGAAGGTTGGCCAGAGCCCATTAGGAATACACCTTGATCTGCTCACTCTTGACTAGCGCGACTTCTCCATTTATGGGACAGGTGGTCGGATAGGTTTTACCAGGTACCACTAAGTTGGAGAATGGTAATCCCTTTAGCTCTCTTAATTTGCTCAGCAGCGCTATTTGCCTAAATTGCCTGAAGGCCAGAAATGCGAACAGTGCATACCGAGTTAATTCTCTCCTAATCCGTTCGCTGTATGAAAATTTTCTTCACTCAAGGGAAACTATTTTAAATGTAACTTCCAAGGGGAATTCAAATAATTCACTATAAAAGGACTTCGTTAAACAGAGGTCCGATTGAGTAATTTAGAATTATAAAAATGGTTATATATTTTTATATTTTATATATAAAATGGTTATAATATTTTTTATATAGAAAATATTTTAACAATAGACAGTAAAAAATGCAAATTTAGTTAAATAATTTTAAGCTTATTTGAATAGTAGGTAAACGTGAAAAAAATGTACGGAATATTATAAATTTCGAAGTGCACTGCATCCAAATGTCACACGTCACTGTTAATATAGGTGCTGGTACGCTGTACCGTCCCAAAAAAAGCACTGTCTATATATATATATATTTAGCATATCTGATAGACATCTTAACTCACATAATTATTTTAAAACATCAACGTTCTAATTTATGAATGCTCAGATATAGATTAATTCATAGTTCTATTTAGGCGCCATCTTACTTCGGTCTTTGGCATTTTCTCACTTTTAACTCTCACGCAGAATCGGACGACGTTCATCAAGATGCCACCTTTATGTAGTACACATTTAAAGATTGCAATCTTTCAGTTTAAGTATCTGCTTCACGTTCAGCTCTATAACTTGCATCCAAACAGAATTTCATTGGATCTATACAGAGTGGCAACCTTATTAGTAAATCTACGTTAAATAGAGCACTCTTTCAGTAACAGCATCACATTTTCGTACCATGTGACATAAAGCAGTTGGGCAGACACTTAGGGATGTACCGGTATATGTGCGAAGTTCAGCGGGTGGCTGAGCAAGACGAAAGATTTAATTGACTTTAAACGTGACATGATAGTCGGTGTCAAACGAACCAATGAGTACCTCGGTGATGCGAGGGGTGGGGGGAGGAAGCTAACAAGGTTTCTACAGGATAACATAAAGGCTACAATCAGTCAAATAACAACCCAGTACAACAGTGGTAGCCAAAAAGGCATTTAACAACCTACAATTCGTCATATCTTGTCATGGATGCATATCGTAGCCGACAACCAAACCGGGTTCAACACCCGTCAGAAAAAAAAATAAATAAATAAATAAAAAAAGAGAAGATAGCTTTACAGTGGCCTCAAGAACACCGACAGTGGAGGATTGGAAAAAACGTTGTCTGGTCTGACGAATCCCGGTTCCTGCTGTTGGTAGGTTTCATGATTTTGAGATCAGAATATGGCGAAAACAGCATGCGTGAATCCATCCTGACAAGTGTCAAATGCAGGCTGGCGTTGGCAATGTAGTGGTATGAAGAGTGCTTTCGAAGTGCGCATTGGGTCCATGATACCAGTGATGACAACAGGTTATCAGGAAACTGGTGCCAACCAAGCTTGTCTCTTCATGGCTGTTGTATATCCATCTGCCAATGGGTTCTTCCAACAGGATAATGCGCCATGTCATAAGACCAGAATTGCACGGAACTAGTTCCGGGAACGTGAGAATGAATGCTGTTAAGTCTCTCTCTCTCTCTCTCTCGTTACAAAATTGCAACAGTTGTGGGAGGAAATTCAGTCAACGTGAACCAGCATGATACCACGACGAATACATGCTGTTCTAAGGGCTCAATAGGACCCCTACTCTATTAGATAGGTATACCTAATAAAGCATCTATACTTAGTATATGTACCACGTTATATATTGTGCCCCAAAACGTTTTGAGGGAAGGCCCTCAAAGGTAGGGTAGCCCGTCTGAGAAGTTCCTCACTCGAAACGGATGATTTCTGAGTAATGATTCGTTTTGTCTTCCCCGTATCACTGCTTCTAATTCGTTTCCTGCTCAACCTATTTTGTTATTCCAACTTATGTTTTCAATTAGAGGTGCATTCAATATTCCAGCAATAAAATGAGTAAGGGTTATTAAATTTCGGACTATAATTACTGGAGTAACGTTATAGTTTAATAGAAGAATAGATTTTTAAATCGACTAAATCATGGAATTGTTTCCTTGGAGCTTTGCCATCTGAATATCCAATTATTCTGTGTGTGTGTGTGTTTTTTTTTTTTTTTCGCGTAGTTTTTATTATATGATCCTCGGCTTTAGAAAAATACGAGCAAGACGAACTCCTGTGAACCGTATATAACAGGACGCGTAAGAGACACTCCTGTAAAAGTTCAATGCAAGCTAACTGAAGACAAAATAAAAACTAGGGATGCAGGAAGAAAGTTCAATATTGCAGAAAGAACAATTTGTAAGGTTAATATATACAAAAATCTGAAAAATGTGAAAATGATGAGCCATCTCTTCCACCAATACTGTGACATCACACCCACGCATCAAGGCAGAAAGATGGCCAAAAGTTAAACACGTTTTTAAATTTAAATTTAATTTTAAATAACGTAAACACCAATAAAAGTTTATAAATTATATATAATATTAAAATTTTATGTAATATTTCTATTTCTGATTTTATTTAATTTTTATAATTGTGCGACAACTATCCCTTCCCTTCCCCCTTTACCCTGCTTGCAAAATTGTTAACTGCTCCATTTTCGTTAAATATTTTTACCATGTCCAAAAATTTCCAACAATTTAAAACTGTAACTGAAGTTTACAATTTACACGTAACATCGCTTTTAATGTTAATAAATTCACAAACTTTTCTCAATGTCATTCTAACAACAGACTGACTACAGTGCCACCACTATTTTTCATTTATATCACGGAACTAATAATAATAAAATTATTAAATGAAGATGTAGCTTAAATAAATTTGGGAAAAGCGGGACAGATGGGATACTCAGTCGCCCCGAACGAGTGCAAAAATTGTGTAACTCCCTTGAAATTTGGGACGGTTGGTCACCCTAAATTACCGAGATAAAGCTTATGGGAAGGGAAGGGTGGATTGGCTATACAAAGAATGTGGTGAATCCACATGGGCAGGTCTAAATTTGAGTCAGTTCTAAACAAAAATTAAAAATAAAGAGAAACACCAGTAATAATACAGGGTAGAAACATTTACAAATTTGTCAGTTCACTTCTCAAGGGGGAGAGGGTGGAAGGTCAGTTTTAGCTATTAGTTAATGCAGCGTGGGTAGACCGAACTGACTACTACAGTACGGTAATTGAAATATATTTTTGTTGTTTTGTTAATAGAAATAAAATATTTCAGTTATTTATTTTATATATATATATACTCCCGCCTAAAAGTTTGAAGTCACGTTTCAGTTTTCTTAATTTTCAAAGTTTTTTTTATTAAAATAGGACCAACTTGTTTACCAATTTTTAATGAAATATTTCCTATTACGTATAAAATTCAAAATTTTTGATTTTTATTCGAAATTTTTGGATCTAAGCTCAGAGTTTATGTGAGACGATCAAACGAATTGAAAATGGTGCCACACTTTTTAGTTCCTGAAATCAAGCATGGTGGTTGTTCTATCATGATCTGGAGTTGCTTCCGTTTTTTCTGGAGTGGGCATCGTCATCAAAATTGAATAAATTTTAAGAAAAGAAGGTTATAAAAGCATTCCTGAATGTAATATAATGCAATATCCTCGGGACTTCGACTTTGTGGAATAAATTTTATTAAACCAGAAGACAATGGCCGAAGCACAGCTCTAAGCTGTCTAAGCTGTGCAAGGAGTTTCTAGAAATTAAACAACTGAAGGTTATTGCAAATTATGGCGTGGCCACCCGAATCGCCTGACTTAAACCCAATAAAACCTTTATGGGATCATCTAGACCGTCAATTCCGTAAAGTCTACCCATCTTCATAAAATTTATGGGAAACCTTGCAGATTGCTTCGAATAATGTTAGTCAAGACAACATTGTAAAACTTACTGCCAGAATACAATGTCTGCAACACTGTAATAATATTTCGTAAAGGATATTTTAAGAAAACTCAATAGTTGTTCATTTAATCATTTCAATATTTTTTGCTGTAAATTTTTTAATATTTAATAAAAAAATCTTAAAATAATTTGTAGTGTGTTATTTATTTATATCAAACCTTACATTTTCATAACTAATTTAAAAGAAATAAATAACTAAAACTGTTGTCATACGCTATGATTCCAAACTTTTAGGCTGGAGTATCTTATCTTCCTTATTGGCCTAAAGGCCAATGTATGCAAGGCCAATGTAACTCTGTATGCATAATACACGTTTATTCTATTAATTTGGCATTATGGCTAAATTATAGCATTGTATATTTTATAGCTTTTATTGTACATAATTTTACTTTAAATACTGTTCAAATCCTTTATCTTAAATCCGTATCTTACATACTATTGTAATTTTATGTATACTTGCAGACATATTAGTATAATAATTTTTATTATTTACATGATCGCAATATACATTTGCGCAATTTTATTAGAATGCTGTTATGTATTTTATTTTATATATCCAAGTATCTTCAACCGGTAATTAATGCAGTACTATGTAAAAGCTGTGAATTGTTTTTATTAAGCAAAGATACGCTGTGCTGCCATTTTATTATATACACCCCTACTGTGCACACAAATGGTTTGTCCCACAACGTTGCAAGTCACATGACTACAGTTGTGGATATAAATGTAGCAGAACAACCTTTCTAGTATCAGTTAAGCGTACAAACCGGAGCAAGAATGGGGAAAAGGAGTGATCTAACGGACTTCGAACGTTGCATGGTAGTAGTTGCAAGACGTGCTGGACAAAGCATCTCTGAAACGGTAGTTCTCCTGAACTTTTCACGCACCACAGTTTCAAGGGTGTATCGAGAATGGTGCAACGAACAGAAAACATCCTCTCAACGGTACTCCTGTGGAAAAAAATCATTTGTTGATGGGAGAGGTCATAGGAGGATGGCTAGAATTGTGCAAGCAAACAGACGGGCCACAATGTCGCACAACACGTCAGAATACAACCTTGGTGCGCAGAACAAAATATCACAACGGACCACTAGTCGCACTTTGTCGCAAATGGGCTACAACAGCCGAAGGCCACAGCGTGTACCTTTTGTTATCAGTAAAGGTCAAGGGAGCACGCTTCCTGTGGGCACAGCAACACCAGCACTATCGAGGATTGGAAAACAATTGCTTGGTCTGACGAGTCGAAGTTCCTGGTGCATCATGTTGATGGAAGGCTCAGAATTTGGCGAAAACAACACGAATACATAGATCCGTCATGTCTGACGACTACTGTGCAAGGTGCTGGGGGCAGTGTTATGGTGTGGGGAATGTTTTCTTGGCACACGTTGGGTCCATTGATACCCATAGATTCACGTCTGAATGCCACATTGTACCTAAACATCGTTGCTGACTAAGTACATCCGTTCATGTTGACAGTTTATCCTCAGTCAGATGGTTACTTCCAGCAGGATAATGCGCCGGTGCACAAAGCCCGTACCACTATGAAATGGTTCCAGGAACACGACAATGACTTTTCTTTGCTGCAGTGGCCCGCTCAGTCTGCGGATCTCAATCCGACTGAACATCTTTGGGATGAGCTGGAAAGGACTGTTCGCTGCAGTCCTACACCTCCGTCGAATCTCAAGGAACCGCGTGACACATTCATGTCTGCATGGTACTCCATTCCTGCGCAACGATTTCAGCATCTTGTTCAATCCATGCCTAGACGAATTCAGGCTGTTTTGAAGGCTAAAGGAGGCTCAACACGCTACTAGGTAGGTGTACCTAATAAAGTGGCAGCACAATGTATGTAGCATACATAAATAAGTGTTAATTTCATGCTTTTATTTGGCATTTCATTTTGTCTCATTTCGTGCTCTTATTTATTGAATGCCTTCAGGCCTAATAAAAATAATTTACAGCTCGCTTTTACACAGTACGGCATTAGTCATTGGTTGATGATACTAAGGTATATAAAAATTAAGCACACGGTAGCGTTATAATAAATTTGCTCAAATATATACATATATGTCAGATTTCTTCGCAATTATTATAAAAGGAATTTCCGAATCCTTAGTCTGATCAGTTGTCGCCCGATTACCCAGACAACTGCGAGCATTTCTTTTGTTTGGCCATATTGAAGTGGTCCTTGAAGGTCAGCTCTTCATTCTATCTCAGCCTCAAATCTGTTGAGGGGAGACTTTTCCGATGGTGATTGAATGTAATTTCAATTTTTTTCCTTTTTTTGTGATGATCTGAGCTGCTTTCTCAGTGGGACAGGGTATTCAGCTTTAGCTCCTGACATCAAAGATCAACTTTCAGTTCTTCCACGATGCTTTGAGTATCATAGGCGACGGACACCATACATTTGACGGATCAACCCAAGTGACAAGCAACTTTAGGTTTAAGATATTTGATAAGATATCTAATTATTTTTCAAGAGTTGAGCGCATTTTGGATTGCCCAGCTGGTTATCAAGTGATTTAACTGTGTATACCTTCGAGGAATAAAGGCTTGTAGGTGCGGCCTTCCACTTGGTTTATGGAAATACTGTATATACATTCCAAATTGTCGATATGATCCTGGTCTAGAGAATCCGCTTAAAATGCTTTTAGTGGATCAATCACATCGACCTCATATTTTCAAAATAGCGACTCCATCAGGCCCAGTTATAGGTTTGTTGTTCAGGCTGTTAATCGCTTTACTTGTCACTTCTCGTGAAATCTCAATATTCTCAAGCGAGGACCTGACCCTATCTGTAATATGGCCACCTTTTCGATGGTAATTCAATAGATAGTGAGTGTAATTTCATTTTGACCTCCTTTTTTGAAGGTCATTTGGGCTGCTTTCTGCGGGTTCAGCTTTAACCCCGGATATCATAGTGAATTTTGCACTTTTATCAGAACGTTTTGAGTATCACAGGTGACAGATCATACATTTGCCGGATCATCCGAAGTGACGATATCATTGATCTGCCCGAGTCTTCTTTGATGAATTCAAGAGAAGCCTCCTTCCTTGTGTACAGGAAATATGTTATTTGTTTCTCTGGTAAAGGATGTGCCACTGAAGGGAAATTGGTTATTTTTCCAAATTATGTAAGACTTGTTTCTGTAAGTTTTGTTTAAGATTGAAGGCGTGTTTACCTCCGAGTTAAGCACCAATTGATTTCGATTGATTATTCTTAGACGAACCGATTGGGTCGTGTTCTCTAATTCGTTCGAGAGGGCATTGATCAGCTATTCTTCTAGATTGGAGCAGAGGTTATTCCAATCGTATGTGAGGATAACGTCTGGCTTCACAGGAAATCCGGTTGTGAAAACAGTTATCATTAGCACTGGGTCTGCGGGTTAACTCGTTGCATCTGAGGCTGTTTGTTAGATTTTGTTTCATGCCGTTGCTAGGTGGTTCGACTTGAATTTGCGGGTTATAGGAAATGACTTTAATTCGTTTGAAGTTGTGGTACACGCCTTTATAAGTCTGGATTCCTCTGGTCGGTAGACAAGTACAGAGGCATCCAGAGTCTTGGGACTAATCCAGAGGGGATAAATCCAAAGATTGGCATGCTTTTATTCATGTCTTCCTTTGCTTTCTTCAAAACTTAAAATCTGTTAAAATCTTTTGTTATTGTTAAAATATTTTAAAATCAAGGCGTGTTAAAATCTTAAAATCAAGGCCTGTTAAAATCTCTTAAAATGTTTGTTTGGGTTTCGGGTAAAGGTGTGAAATTATACATGAGATAAGGTCCTCGCTTACCGAAAGAATGTATCCTGGCGGCAGGTACACGAGATAGATTTCAGTTTGTTTGCCATTCTTGTTAAAAGTGCAACTATTGCTTTATAATGTTTTACTACTGTAAAATTTCATTCCTTTAAATGCCATTATTGTACATTCTGTGGTTTTTTTAAACAGAGGTAATGGGTGGTATTGAGAAGAATAACTCACGTTGTTTTGCCTTCATGGACCCACCTTTCTGTAATGTAGATGAAATCAATGTCTTCTTGGAAAGTAGAGATTGCGAAGTATGAAGCTTGTTAGTAAGGCTCCTTGCGTTCTGAAGAAAGGATATTAATGATGTTTCGGTTGCATTCATTTGTTTAATGCGAATTAATTGCTGTCGGGGAACTGCGGAGGTCTTGATATTAGTCTCGCCTTTTCTTATTGACACAAGGCGTGGGAAACAAATTGCTTGGTTGAGAACCTCGCTTAGATGAGTTCTTGAGAAGGTTAGAGCAAAAGAAGAATATGACATATGCCTTGTTTTGACGCTCTTTGCAACTACCTTTATATCTAATTCTTTTCTGAGGAAGCGCTTGATAGCAGACGCTTGGGTAGCAGTCCCCAGCTTAGTACTGAATATCCTATCATAAGTAGTCACTGCCATAATGTTATAACTTTTAAAAAAAAATGCTTGAACCGTGGGATTTCCATTTGGGTTATGATTAGCAGTTATACTTAGTTCTTTTGGTAATCCTTATGCCGGAAATTAGTCTTCATTTATACTGGGAGCATTGCCTGATGGGCTTGTGCATAGATCCTAGTCGATCAGCCTAGGAATCTCATCCAGTTTCCTCAGAGGGAGAGACGAGGGATTATTTTGTTTCTCTACCGTTGTAATTACAGGATGGTCTATATTTCGTTGATGATGGGCAGTTTTCATTATTGAAGGGGAGCTGTTTGGCTCTGGTTTATTCCATTGAATATACAAATAGGTGGAAGGAATGTTCGTAGGTCCTGTGTGCTTGGTGGACACCATAATTTTGTTGAGTTTCTCTAAGTTAGATAGTAAGGCTTGTTGGACGTGCTCTGTGGTTCCCTCTGTATAATTTTATATTTCCTTTGAGGGTAAGTGTTAATGATGAATGAGACATAAACAAGTTTAGAGTGCTTCTACCGGAGCACTCTAAACTTGGATTTCTTGGTCCCTGTCGTTGTTGGACCGTGTGGTCTATGGTTACAACTGTGCGGTTGTCTGGGCAGCCGCTTTGATTTTATACAGTTTGATCAGTACCTGTGAAGATAGGACGTTAGTGAAGACTGAGGGTCATCAAGTTTAGAGCTCTGCTAGGTTGACTAAGTCTGTGACCAGGAATGTCAGCGCCTTGATTTTTCTTCTGAGCAGTAACAACTCCTTCTAATTCCATCATTTTGAATTTTGAGTCGATAGTTATGACAGAAGTTTCATTCGTTTTTTTTTTCATAGGTTTCACCGCTCAGGAGATTATTGTTAAGAGCGGAAAATCCTGGTCGCTTCTCTTCAGGGGAGGAGCAAATAGTTAATGTAATCGGTGCAAAGGGATGCGCGTTAGGGGAATTTACTAGCGGACTAATCAGGAATATATATATCAGAACATGAACATTTCTTCTCTATTTCTTTTTGGGTATTATCAGTACGCAGACAGCAGATCCCTGGTCCGACTCCACGTGCGGGAGATTTTACCTAACTAGTGGCAGTATGTATTATAAGTATTACATAAATTTTTTGTACGGTATTTTATATAGGTGGCAAGGTTGCCAGGAAAGTTGGCTAGGACCACCAAGTTTAATAAATAAAAAATATATATCTGTTTCCTATATCATACGTTTCCAGGAGTCGTACTTAATCGGTGGCCATATTTCCTGTTTCTTCTTTTATAGTAGGCAGCTGAGGCTTATCGACATTCATTTTCGGAATATCTAAAGGTTCGAATTGCTCTTCGAACTTTGGGGTATGTAGTATTGGTTTTCAGATCGTTTAAGCCAGCAGGCTCTCGTATGAAGGCCCGCTCGCTTAAGCTGCTTAAACTTTCTGCGATAAAAACTGCTCACTTAAACGACCTTATTGGGTGCTGCTGTTTCTTTCTGATCGGGTTTTTTTTTTTTTTTTTTTTTTTAATTTTTAATAGCATGCGGTTTTCGGTTATTTGTTTGGAATAATGCATTACAGTGATAAACACTAGTTCACCTGTAAGCAAAAATCAGCACGAAGAATTTAACATGAATGCGCAATAATTAACAATATGAGACTATTTACAATTTTGAACTAAATAAAATGAAATATGGTTAATAACGTAAAAATGGCAGGCCAAAATATCCTTGTTTAACTTAATGGAACAAAATATATCAATAACAGAATGTAATAAGTAAACGAGAAGATTAATTAGTTTCATGCCATGAAATACTAGACTCGCAGAAGAATAGTTCGTTCTAAGAAGAGGCAAAGAGAGAGAGAGAGAGAGAGAGAGACGAGAATTCGCACTAGGTACATGCTGTGGAATAAGAATTAGAAGAGGAAGATAATCAATAAATTTTATACTAAATCTAAAAAAAACCCATCAAGACTGAAGATTACGTTTCATTCCTCTCAGTCCTGTTGAACTGAACGTTGTAATTTCTGCGATAGAATTGGTGTGTTTCTTGAAAGAAAGGAAACGAATAAATCTGATTTGAATACTTTCGAGTAGTCCGAAAGATATTTCTGGAAGGCGACCAAATAGTGGCCTAACAGTCACGGACAGGTACAATTAGTTGCTTGAAAAGGATCATAAAAGCAACCTCTCTATTGAAAGCCGAGGTAGTGCATTTAATAAGAAAAAGAAGCGGAAACGCTTTGGGAACAATGTTATTTATATGAGCCGATGGACGAAGCTCATGTCATAAACACGAAGATTTCTGAAGTGGTCAACAACTTCGGCCTCTTCCTGAGCAATACAATTCAAAAGTACTAAACTCCTAAGCAGACGTAATTTCCACTTATTTAAAGATATATTGCTTTCTCTGAGCAATTATGAGATGAATTCGAGACAAGATTGTAAAATATGAGAATCGGATTATGAATAATGATGACCTTGTAGATTAAAATCGTTATCAAACATTTGCCATTTGATATCGAAAGTTTGGAACGCTGTTGCGAGGTCTTGAAATATAAGATGGAGAGTAGAGGGTCCAGAGCAGAGCTCTGTGGCACTCTGTAAGTGGATAAAACAGTGAAGAATGAAGCCTCTTGGATAACAACATTTGATGACCCTTCGAGAACAACATTTGAGAATTTGATTCAATTGTTGTTTAACAATTGAATTATACAATCAGGTAAAGGTGGTAATATCTCATAAGACGCTAACTTATAGCGAAGCACTTCAGGGTGAACAAAGTCAAAGTCTTTGGCAATATCTAATAATAGACAATCGATCTGATGACACTGATCCAGATTGACACGCGTGAAATCCGAAAACAAGACCAAATTGGAGAAGGTTGATATGAGGAAAATAGACCCGAATTGAAATTAGTGGATAAAAGGATGACTGTATGCACTCAAATTCTTGAAGACTGCAGGGTAGAAGATCCTGGATAAAATGTTATATCCATGATTTTTGAAAATAGCAAATTGGCAGGGACTTTTGAAAGCTTGAGGATAAACATCAGACCTAGTTATCGTTGTAGGGTTATAGGCGCATCAGCAACTTAGGCCATATTGTGCCGTATATATAATATATCGATAAATTGCATGTATTCTGTGGTCGATTTGCTGTTTGCTGGAAGAAAAATACCCATAAAAATTCCTTATTGACGCGATTCGTAATCAGGTGTTTTCCACCCGCTGTAGGGAATGGGACAAAGAAACAATATTTGTGAGTGAAAAAGGACATCTGTTAAAGAAGTAGCTGAAGTAGCTCGTGTTTCAGAAAGCATGGTAATAAGAGTTTATAAGCAATGATATGAGTCGAAATCAACCGGACATTCGAAGCAGCGTTGTGGTCAAAAGTATAATTATTATTACTATCAGTAGTAGGAGTGGCATATGATTCCAGAAATCAAGCTTATGAAGTATCACTAAAAAAAAAAAAAAAAAATCCGGTATCACCTGTCCATCACCTCCAATAATCTGTCTAGAAATTAATTCAAATTTCCCACTTCCACAACAACAGATGGAACTTTCTAATTACTTGGAAGAGGAGATCTACGTGATTGTTCATTATTATATGTTAATGAATTGATAGACGCGACACTATTATTTCATGTGGTAGATTAAATAATTTATTATCGAAATGATACAATTTTCAACCAGTCCCAAACTGAGGTCAACTAATTCAGACCAATTTGAAAAGCATATTGCATGCTGAAAATCCTTCAAAACATAAGGTTAGCAGCAATCATCAGTCAGCTCATGCCTAACAAACCAGAACAAACCTACTATGGGAGTAAAAATAAACCGATAACGACAAATGTACTGGCAGTTGCCAATAACATTCTGGCTATCTTCGATGAAAATGCCAAACTAGTGGTGATATATATATATGGATATCCGTGTAGCCTTTGATGCGATTGACGTCACCATTATGCTCCGTCTCTGCGAAGAATATTTTCACTTTAAAGATGTTCTCCGGTTCTTGATATTTCTCCTTCATGGAAGGACCCTTCTTCTCAAATCTCGTGGCAAAACTTCTACCCGTAAAGTTAATGTGGGAGTTCCTCAGAGAGGAGTAATTTCTGAAATCCTCTTCACCGCTGGGCTGATCCCCTTCGTATTTGGCAGAAGAGATTTTCTTTGCTATACAGTTTACATTAAAATGATGATACCGATCTGCAGCTAGAACAATATTCGGCATGGTAGTGATAAAATTAACCGCTTACTCATCCAACTGGCAGACTACCTCACCCATTTCGGACTGAAAATCATTCCACCTAAATCAGTTTTTATGTAAACCCCAAACACGAGAGGTAACCTATAGTACTTCGGTTGGAGGTTGAGAAGAAGAAAGAAGATATTTGTTGACATTGGACTTGAACTTCTGTACATTGTAATTTTCAGGAAATACGTATGAAGGAAGGTTGTTCCAGAAAACGGCAGTTGAATGAATAAATGAGGAAGATGAAAAGTTGGTTCTGTGGGTTTGACGTTGGACAGTAAATGGATGTTGGCTGGTGGTGGCATGTGTTCGGACTGTTTTGAAAGAGAGAGCGGGAATTACAGAAGCCAATTCAGAAGAACAGTGCCCATGGAAGTATCTGTAGAAGAGGCATGCAGCAGAAATAGTACGTCTTATGAGACAGCGAGTGCAGAGACTCTGTTAGAGATAAATCATTAATTAACCTAACTGCCCTCTTCTGAATGGAATCTAGAAGCCTGAGAGAGGTTTTGGGGGCACCACCCCAGTTGTGGGAACAATATTCCATGGTAGGGCGGATTTGCGATTTATACAGAGTGAGCAGCTGTTTGGAAGAAAAGTAACGCCGAGAGCGAAGAGAAAACCAAGTTTTTTAGATGCAGAGGAAGCAATATTTGTAATGTGCTTGTGCCAAGAGAGAGATTAGAAGTCAGGGTAATCCCCAAAAGAGATATATCATTTTGCCTAGAAATCGGAGTGTCACCAAAAGATAAGCATAGGAGCAGAAGAATCCTTTTTGCGAGATATAAGACAAGACAGTTTTAGAAGGGTTGAAATTACTAAGTTGTCTTTGCCCCACTGGAGAATTACCTGGAGATCGGCATTTAAGGAATTGGTAGCAGATTTTCGAGAAGTTGAAGCTGATTGAGTAGGGAAAGGTTTCTTAAAATGGAAAGTGGAATGCAATATGCTATCATCGACAAAACTATGGATAGGATTTCCAGTCAATGGAAGAAGGTCATTAATATACAAAAGGAAAAGAGTGGGGGAAAGAATTGAATCTTGGGGACACCAGCATTAGTGGAGAAGTTAGAAGACAGAGAGCCATCTACCATCACCCTCAGTGAGCGATCGGAGAGAAAACTGGATAACCAATTACAAAAAACAGTTGGGAAACCATAAGATGGAAGTGTATTTATAAGACCTTTATGCCAAACACGATCAAAAGTCTTTGAAATGTCAACAGCAACTGCTTGAGTTTCACCAAACTTTTCCATTGAATCTGTCCACATATAGGTAACATAAGCCAGAATATGACCAGTGGATCGACACTGACGGAATCCATACTGGCGATCGTTGATCAGACAGAAGGTTTCCAGGTAGTTTAAGAGTTGGCGGTTAATTGATTTCTCCATTACTTTAGAAAGAGTAGAAGTAATTGCAATGGGACGATAATTGGATGGGAGGGATTTGTCACCCTTTTTAGGAACTGGCTGGATATGAGCAAATTTCCAAGCAGAAGGAAAAACACCTTTGGAATAAGAAAGTGAAAAAGGCGGCAAAGAATAGGATTAAGTTCAGGAGCACAGGTTTTGAGAACAAATGGAGAAATACCATCGGGACCTGGAGCTTTCTTAGCATCAAGATTGGTCAAAATCCTTCTGACATCCTTTTGACGGAAGACCACAGGAGGCATTGAATGGAGCGTGTTGAGAATGGTGGGAGGTGTTTTACCAAGATCATTAATACATGAGTTGGAAGAAAAATGGGATGCTAGCAGGTCAGCTTTATCCTTGGCTGAAGTGACAACAGAACCATCTGGTTTGGACAGAGGTGGGAGCAGAGATGGGAAAAAGTTGCGGCCAATAACTTTGGCAAGGAGACCAGAATGCTCGGCTGCCATTGGGGCAAGAAGCAAGTTTTCTACTCTTAGCCTGTTCAAACTCTAGTTTGGACTGATTAATAACTGCTTTACAATTGTTGCGAGCTTTGGTATAGGCAGAAAATGAAACTGAAGAATTAGAAACAAGCCAATTACGATATGCAACGTTCTTTTCTTGAACAGCCTTAGCACATTTATTGGAAAACCAAGGTTTAGATAAAGGACGAGATTTTAAAGTGGAGTGTGGGATAAAACATTCCATTCCTGCAAGAATAAAAAAAAAAAAAAAAATTATTATTTTAGGGTTGCCCGTAATTAAATACATTAACCCGTATTTGTGTCTATGGTCGATTTGCCTGTTTTGCTGGACGAAAAAACCCCAGTTACTGGGGAGAAAAACCTTGCTATTTACGCCTGAGAACGACTAACTCAGCCACGGAGTGAAAAAAGCCCATTAAAGTTCCCCCCGTCATCGACGGGATTCGAACCCAGGCCTTTTGCACCCGGTGTGGGAAGGACGGTGACGATACCACTGTGCTACTACCCGCGCAGACTTCTGCAAGAATAATTTCATTGACACGATCTGAGCAAACGTTGACATCAGAAGTTTTGAAACAGTAATCCGACCAAGGAAAAGAAGTCTCGCAGGTCATCCCATTTTGCATTCTTGTAATGCCAAACAATACGAGGTTGGGAATAACCATGAGATAAAGGCTCCATTGGAGAAGAGACAATCACCAAGTCGTGATCTGAGGTGCCTAAAGGACCTCTCACTTCGACCGTGTACTTAGAAGGGTTGTTTGTGAGAAAAAGATCAAGCGTGTTGGCTGTATGGTTAGGATTGTCCCGTATTCTTGTAGGTAAATGAACAATCTGTGCAAGGTCATTAGTAATTGCAAAAGCCTCGGCATCTCGACAAGCTGGGTCGGTGTTACTAGAAAACGGAAGTCAGCTGGAGTTTTGAACATTAAAATCACCAAGGAAAATTACCTCACTGTTAGGAAAGTTGGACTGGAGAAAGTCAAGTTGCAAAGAGAGGAAGTCAAAGAGCTTCAAGTGAGTAGTGGAGTTGAGAGAACGGTAGAGACAACAGATGAATTTCACAGAATGAGATAGAGAGATTTTGAGCCAGAGAATATGGAAAAGAGGAGATTCCAAATTAACAAGTCTCTGACAGGGAATATCGGAACGGACATATGCACAAGTACCATCTTTGAGGCGAAAGGAATCATACAGTGAATAATTTGGGTAACTGAGATGAGCAGTAGTTGAATCAACCGATAACTGAGATTCTGTCAGAAAAAGTACATGGGGTTTGGCAGACTGCAAGTGGAAATGGACATCGTTGAGATTAGAATTGAGACCACGTATATTTGTGAAATTAATTAGGAAGTGTTTGGGAGGTTTAGATCTTTTCGCAGATAAGCTTACTCTATTAGTTTGACAATTCATGGTGTATTCAATAGTAAGAAAAAGTGGATGGTACATGCTGTATGAAGTAATGAAATTTTTGGATATGGCGTACATATGGTAAGAATATACCCAGATCCTTGACATAAGATGCCTCGACAATGCCTCCCGCATACACACACACTACTCGGACTCCCTCCAGTCACTACTGGCCGAGTAGAGGTAGCAAGATTATACACTAGCTGATCCGGAAGCCTCCTAGAGAGTTACTAATAGGTTCGGTCCGGTGTACTAACTAGCGGCCGGCCTGCGAACACAGTTTTAAAGCTGTACCCTCGAAATGTAAGGAATATTGGATCTCGCCACGATGTTCATCATAACCTCAAAAGTCATCAATCATACTGCATGATGGAAGAAACAGGGAGGGGTTGACCGGAACTTAGCTCCAGAGACTAAACATGGGTTCCACCACTTCAAGCCTCCAATAAACAAAGTGGTGGTATTGCACCGGTTGATGAGAGTCATCTACCACCTAGTACTGCCTGGTAACACAGAGGTACGGCATTCCTCCATGTGGTATGGGCGCCACACCTCAACCCCTGCTTACGTTGGTTCACACCTGGGTGGTCACCCACCATGTGCTTGTGCATGGAGGTTATACCCAGGATTACTAACAGTCCCACCATCGTGAAGGTGCAAGCAGAGGATTTGGCTGTCACAGACCATCCAGACTTTGCCGAAATTGGGTCCACTTGACTTGAGTGTCACCCGAATATCAGTTCCATCAGCATTTTAGACTCCCAGGTAGCAATTACAGCTTGTCTGGCATATCTGAGAGAATATCTGTGACAACCTCAAGTTCTGTAGTATATTCCCTCAAAAACAATACTGCACACTTAACGTCCATACTACATGGTGCTCGGATCTTCGAAAAGCATATGGCTTTGGCGTAAGGTTCAATCCAAAGCTCCGTTTTCATAACCATATGAAAGGCCTACACCTCAAGCTACGTTTGAGGTGGTAGATGAAGCAACATCTACTGAACATTCACGATCTTTCGAACACCATGAATTATATTCAACGTTTCCTCTATCCAGCAATTCTGTATGCCGATCTTCAAAATCTGGAGATAGGCAGCCCCACTACCTTAAAGGGTCTATATGCTATAGAATATTGGCTTCTCAATTGGGTGGCATACAAACATTGATGCCATAGCCCACGTAGCACTTCGGAACTGACATTCACTCTCGAGATAGCGAGACTTCCAGACACGATGAAGAACATTAGGCTTCTTACCACTGTGAAGATGGATGCGCGCAGGGCTCATCTCAGGATATGTGGTTGTCCCCCACTGATTCCCTTCGTCCCCTGAAAGCTGGCCTATCCCTTTGCACCGTGAAAACAAAGCCTACACTAAGCAGATAGATTTCTGTCGAATCAGCAATTGAAAAAAGTCCAGGCTCTCGATGAGATTACGAAAAATTTGCCACTGATAAGGGCAATAGTGGATATGTGCTTAGACAGACCCTTCTCTAATGTGTCTACACATATCTGGCTAATGTATATGTATAGCAGAGTAATTTGCAATCTGCACATTCACTTTACATCCTATCCTACTGTTTAGGTCTGTCGCATTCATAGAAGCAGCTGTACATTTATTTGGTCTGATAACAGGAATCCCAAGAGGAATCCAGAAACGTCAGCGGAAAACATTAATTTGATGAATTGATTCCGTTAGTGTGGCTTTTGGAAATACTTCCTTCCCACTGCCGTTTAAAAATTCGATGAATAATTAAAACTTTATTACGTATAAGTTTCTCTTATTTCATATAAATAAAAGTTCTGTTGGATTTCCAAAGTTTACTTGTTGTCTCATAGTACCAGGCTACTATTTAGATTCCAAAGATTAATTTTTAAGAACAGCGAAATTGGAAGATTAATTTTTACGTAGTTTGGATCTGCTTTCGGATCTACCTTTACATTTCTCTCTCTCTCTCTCTCTCAGATCTACCGCATTACTCAAATTTCAATTTTGATTTTTTTCTAAGCTAAAAAAAAGCATTATTATTATAACTGATTCTCATAATTAAATTCTCCGAAGATTACTGCCTGATAAGTTTCCCAAGCAATTAACCCGAACTGTTTAATCCTCAGGGAAATTTCGAATGAAAGTACATATTAATCCGTCTCATAAAACCTTATCTTACAATTTTTTCATTTGTCGAGACCTCAGAAGGCAGTATGAAGATTAATTAATAAATGAATTAATGATAGTTAATGATACTCTGCAATAGACAGTATGGACTCGAAGATATAATATAAAGATAAATTAATAAACTAATTAATGACAGCCATTGAATGCTATTGGATTATCAGGAGGCTGTCTTTCATAAATCATAGCTCGAACTGTCTTCATCTATTATATGAGGGGATTGGAAGGAGGCTGGAGATTTCCTAGGCTTGTTAAACTGAGCCTCGCAAAATTAACACATTCGGGAAGATAGCCTTTCTAATTACCAATGCACTTTAAAATTAATTAGGAAGAATTTTATAAAGGCTAACCGCACTTGGATGTTTTCATATTAGCAAAATACATTTTGTAATAATATCGAAATCTCCAAATTGGAATTTTGGTCTGATGAACAAATTTCTAATATTCAAGGATTAATTATTTCGTCAGAAAATGCCATTATTTTGCCTTTTTCAGATGAAAAGAAGTAGTTGAAATCCTTCAGCTTTTAACTTTGATGCCAGTAATACGAAACTTAGATAAACATTTCTTTTAAGTGTCTTTATTCGTTTTACAAAAAAATGTCCTAAATAGATAGCGAAGTGTGCCAAAATGGGATGAAAATCAAGGAAGATATTGATTCTGCTATGGATGGGGAATTAGGCTGTTGATAAGTATTCCATCGTTAATCACGTGACCATCTACGTTGTCTGTTGATTTTAGGTGTAATCAATCTTCTCTCTCTCTCTTTCACACACACACACACGTCTATTGGACATGTGACTGAATAATGATCTTCTTATCCCTGGATCATTAACTACGAGTAACAAGCAGTTATTTATCATACGCCTCTATTAACCCCAAACACTTTCATCACATTAGAGAATGCGCAGTGTGGGATTTCTTTATTAATGTTTTCACACACGGAAAAAAAATTAAACTGAAGGTGTCTAATATTCCCTATTCATTAGACTTTCAGATTTTATATGCAGTTAACATTTTATCCATTAATTATCTCTCTATCATAATTATTTTTATATTAATTAAATTTTGCCACAGTGCTCTTTCATAATTTGTACTATAACGGCCTACCGTATTTTATAAAACTGAAGGAGATATCTGCATGGCTTAGTTCAGAAAAACATCCCATGATTCCAAATTTCCAGGGGTTATGGATAAGTGATGCTTAAGTGTTAAGCTAAAGGACTAAGCAGGAATCAAAGTTTGTGTTTATTCCCGAATCCGTATCGAAGTGATTTCTTCTCTTGGCGAACGTAGGAATTTCCAAAGAGCATTTCACGCGGTGGCTTGAAATTAGTTGATCTCTGATGAAATGCAGGATCCTCTCCCCCCGTGTCTTAAGTTTTCCATCCTTCAAGCAAATGGACTAATACAATTTACAGAAAAAATATTCCGTCATCCAGAGGCAGATTTACCAATAGGTGAGTAGAAAGTTTCTATGGGTGCTGTTTCACTAGTGAGCCTATTGTATTTTAAAATCCTTTGGAACAGTGAAGTCGTGGATTAGCAGGAATCATCGGTGGTGCAGTTGGTCATTGTGAAACATTCGTTTACAATACTCCGATTGCATTCACCTCGCATTTTGATCCCAGTAAAAAGTAATTATTATAATGAATGGACAGATAACGGATAGTAAAATTGCTTTCATAGAGTAGGTCTGTGTAATATTCATTGTGAAAAATCTCAGATTATAAGGAATTTTCTTCAACAATTTCTTAGTAGAAAGGCAATTACTTTAGTCTAAGTTGCTTTGATCCAGAAGATCCGAACCTGAATTTCCCCACTCGGCAGGAAAATCGTTACCAAGTTACGCAGTTTTAGATCGTAAACTGAAATATTGTTTTCAGTCAATTTGCATAACGAAATAAGTAGGTAAGTTAAGGTACATCCACAGAAAAAGAACCGTAAAACTTTGAAAAACTCGGTAGACCTTGAAAATTGTTGAGTCAAATATATGAAAGAAGCCCATGCAGTTTGGGGAAGTGGAAATTAGTCATTTTCAATTAAGGAGGGGGAGGGAAACTTTCGCTGTGGCAAGCTATAAATTGCAGAAATAATATACTTTTTCTCGTACATGTTTTGCAAATACCGTATGCGTCTCTTGTTTAATTATAACCATTGTTAATGTTAATTAGCACGTGCTCTGTTTCTACTTCTCAAATTTATCAGAATGTGATTGCAGTATGGGAAAACTTGACTTACCCTCCTCTTACCACTTTTGTGGATCGATAGACATCGTTAGTTGTAACTTGGGATATTTCTTTTGGGGTTGAAAGTGTAGTACTTCTTAAAATTGACGAAGTTTTTTACACCGGGAAAACGTGTAAGATATTTTAAGATGGTTTATTGGGATGGTAAAACAAAAAAGCGTGTATCTGTAAACAAAATTTTGAAATTATAAACGTCTTCTGGAATAGTGGTGTTGGCGAATGTGCGGTAGATAAGGGATTTTGAATTATTTTCGTCTTCCGCCTTTACGATCATTAAGAATAAGGATAAAATTAAAGATGTCATTCTCCGCGAATATATTCCAGTAAAGAGGAGGAAACTGCAAGGTGTTGAATCATTTGGGGGTGCAGTTGATCATTGTGAAAAATTCTTTTGCAAGATTCCAACTGCCTTTACATTATCATTCAACTTTTTTGATGCATTATTATTATTGCTTTGATTCAATTTCTGAAGCCAGTCATGGAACTGGAAAGCAAATAGCAATAATAATGCACTGCTCGACAAAATTAACAGAATGAAATGTTTTTCGTGAATATTTTATTGTGGACAGTGTTGCTGAAGGCGAATATTTGATATAATAGGCATTCTGGCATACAAATTCCCATATAGAAATGCAACCACCATACAGAGCCGCAAATTATGCAAATTATTCATGCCTATAAAAATACGGGTTGCGACCACATCACTTCATTTCCGTTTTTTGGATTGCTCGGTGGGACAGCCACATCTCCAGTACTCAGAATGGCAGATCATCGTCGTTTAGATGATTCTTTAAGATGGCTGGGTTTGGACGACTTCAAGCCGGGCAGTCGCAGGTGGAGGTGGACACGTTGGCCTAATGTGTCACGTAGTGTCGTCTCGGTATTATGGAAGCAGTTTCAGGAGACAGGAACCATTACAAGAAGAGATGGCCAAGGTCGCTCGAGAGTTACGTCAACCAGAACAGAACGCTATCTGGCTCTAACAGCATGACGAAACCATACGATGTCCTGTCATCAACTGTCTCTTGAGGTTGCTGCGGCCACTGGTAAAAACATTTCCAACCGGACTGTGTCAAGGAGACTCAATTCAAGTGAACTCTACGCAAGGAAGCCAGTGGTTTGTTTACCATTAACCACAAACCACCGCAGAGCTATTCGAAACTGGTGCCATGAACATGTGACTTGGAGCCCTGACAAATGGGGTATAGTTCTGTTCTCTTATGAGTCCCTTTTTAGCCCACAATAATATTCTAGATATTCTTTGTACCAACCCTCCAACATCACAGAAAGAGATACTTACAGTGGAGGCGGTGTTCTCGTATGGGACAGAATAATGATCAACGGCCAACCCCTTTAATGTTTTTGATAGGGGTATTGTAACTGTACAGAGGTACCAAGAACAGATCCTCGAACCCTATATACGACTTATTTAGAGGTGCGGTTGAACCAGATTTTCTTTTCATGCACGACAACGCCACTGCACATAGAGCTCAAGTGGTGGAAGAATATCTTGAAACTGACATCCAACGCCTGCCGTGTCCAGCACGATCACCCACATTCAAATCCGATCGAAATTCAGTGGGACGCCCTTGGGCTTCGCATTGCACGCTGACAGCCAACTCCTTGGTCACTTGGTGACCAAAGATCTGATTTGTTGGAAGAATAAGATTTGTTGCCACATAATCTTATAAACACCCTTATTTCGAACATGGTTCGCCGCTGTCGGACATGTTTAACCGTTGGAGGGGATCATACGCCGTACTGATATCATGTGACTATATTTTCAAGTCGACTTCTGTAATGTGACCTTTTTGGTAATTCTTATACAATTCCTTTAAATGTCCCTTATGCCAGTCCAAAGTTTCTTGCTGTCACCTCATTTCATCGCTATTCTATGGTACACCACCATACCAAATTTGTCCCGCTTCCTTGCTTCAACGAGTTATACCACGTTTTCTACCTGTTCTGTTAATTTTGACGAACAATGTAGTATTCGGCATATAGTGCAAGGAAGCCACATGCTTTAACTGCACTGGAAAAAAAAAATATCCACCAAGTAGGCAAGAAAATACAAATTTTATGCTTTCCTCCTCATAAAGATAACTGTCCGGTTGACCTTTGAATTCATTCAAAATGTCAGCCTCTATCACCTGCGAGAGCAACTTGTTCCAGCAATCAACTACTCGCTGGCTAAAAGAAAATTTACGGAGCAATATGGCCTTAGTCGCTAATCGTCTTAAAATCCTAATACAACAACAACAGCAGCCTTTGCTTTCTATGAACAAATTTGTGGAAAAAACTGAAACTGTTATGTAAGCTTGATTTTTTTTTTTTTACCAACTGCAGCTTATAAGTTATTAAGACAGCGATTCTGCAGAGCTTAATCCGTAACAAAAAACAAGGTCGAGTCGCTACCAATGACAGGTATCGAGGATCATTGTTTGTAAGACACATATACTGTGTAGGAGATGCAAACAAGTTCCGGGTTTGGGCTTCAGTAAGACTCGCCACAAATTAAGCCCTAACTATGAGAATGGAATGAAGGAGATCCCAACGGAATAGAATACCGTCATGTGTGGTCTCTAATTCCTACTGCCACCCTCACCTTGACAGACGAACAAATTCTTGTAGTTGACCCCACAATGCCCTCTGTTAGCAAGCTGACGTGTACATCTTTCGTTAACATTTATTCAAGAGATTGATGTTTCACCATGAGCTGTTTATTTGGGGAGGGATGGCAATGATTGCGTTCTCTTCCCCCTGCCTTCCCTCCCTTCAGGATTCACTTTAACTCTCCAGAAGTCGACTAGAGGAGCTAATCCGTCGTCGCCGCATTTACGACACAGGATGGCGCCAGACACAACAGTGAGGTGGTCAGGTTACCAACACCTATCTGCACTGAAGATTAAAGTGACGGGAGGCTGACATGGTGGCCAACTTCCTCGTAACTGAACCCAAGAAAACAAGAAGAAAAGAATGTTCATTCACCCTGCTGGTAGCTTCGGCCATGTTGACAGCAATTACCAAAAATAAAATTCGGAACAACAATCAACACCCAACACCGCTTCCACCAGTGGCGTGGGTGTGGTTTAGTGAGACACCGCTAGAGGGGAAGCCTGCTGGGAGCGAGAGAGTATCCTGTTTCATCCATCCGGACATTTAGCTTTTAAAAATTTTTATGGCTGAACACCAGAAGGTGTCACGGCATCGAAGGGGTAGATGGCCCGCTCACTGTCTTAATGGGCAGGTCCCATGGCATCAAACGCACAAGCACTTACCGTTCACTCCTGTGCAAATCAAATCAACTCGCTTTCCCTCTTTGCTGAAGTACATTTGGAATTTCGAATCGGTATTGTACAGAATGTGTCAAAAGTCGTTGTAGGGCTAATTGATTGGTTACTTTGTAGAAATGCCTTGAATTATTTCTGCAAAAGACCAAACAATTCGATCTTTACAAACGTAAAACATTTTAAGAGGTTGCAACATTTGTTTCTCTTCAGATTTATTTGAACTCGGAAAAAAATTTGAGCCTGTGTTTTAGAGTCCTGCATCGGGACGGGTGCGGTTCCAGTTTTTATAAGTAATTCATTGTCACACGACATCGAAAGATCAGAATTAAAAGGTTCAACAGAAAGAAAGAGATGGAAGGAAGACTATTTATTTGATGTGGAAGATTCAAACGATGAAAATGTTGAAACTCCACCTGACGAAATTCAAAATTATATTACAATGAAATTTCCAAAGCCAGTTTCTGACAATAAAGAAGATTTTCAGTTGTTTAAATGACGGGAAAAGTATATATTTTTTCCATATCTTGCAGCTGTGGCTCGTTTCATCCTTGTCATTCCTGCTAGCAGTGTAACCGTTGAAAGAATTTTTTCTGCAGCTCGATTTTTAATTCAAGAAAGAAGAAGAATACAATTGAGCCCAAAAACTATTGATGAGTCCTCTTCTGCATAGCAGGAATGCATAAAACTAATTATTTTAAGAATATGTTTTCATTTATAAAGTTTTTGGTATTATATACAATAAAATATTAATATTGTTCGTGATTGATTTTTGCATTATTATTGATGTGTAAAAAATGATAGCCATATTTTCTTAATGAGATTTTGGATGCAGTTCCAACTTCTGCGCGTGCTGGTGGTTTGAGTCTGATTAATACAATGGACCCGCGTATAGGGTGTCTGTGAATTATTCAGCTAATTATGAACTCGATTAAAATTTTAATGGATGTCTCAAAATGGTTTGTTGCAGTTATCAAAGCAATTCAAAGAAATTTTTCTCATGCGGTTGGCGGACTTGACCCCAGCAAGCATTGCAATGGTAGAGCATTAAAATGACGACAGTGCAGAGAGCAGTGTGCGTGTCGAGCTGTGTGATGCCAAATCTGCATTGGCTGAAAAGAGATTTTCAACGGGAATTGCAGAAAGATCCACCTACAGAACAATCAAGCCATTGCTTCGATGGCTGAAACAATTTCAAGAAACCGGCAGTGTGGCACACCAGAAAGGACCAGGTGTGTGTCTGCAGATAAAGTTTCTGAAATTCAGGTAGCGTTAACCGAAATCCTACAAAACCTATCCGCCGGGCAAGCTTGCAGCTGCAAATACCGCGAGAAACTCAGCTGGAAGATATGCGGCCACACGTGTTCTATCAGCAAGATGGACCACCACTACACTGGAGCTTGCATGTGCACGATTTCCTCAATAAAACATTCCTAACTGATGGATCGGCTGGGATGGTCTTATTCCATGGCCTCCTCCTTCTCTGGATATCACACCTATGGATTTCTTTGTATGGGGCTACGTAAAGGACAAAGTGTATGCAAAAAAGAAAAAGAAAAAACAAAACAGAGATGAGCAGGTAATTGGGAATACATTTTGCAATATGTTTCATCATCCTGTTTCTTTTCATCATCGTTTCATCATCCTGTTTCTCATCTCATTTGATAGCATTAACCTGTCCTTCGTATTTTATTTTTATTTTCTAAATTCGTTTTGGACTGTAATCCGGCTTTCTACTTTATTTGTTATTCGATAAACAACCCATCCTTGAGTGTCGTACAATTGCAACCTTCCTCTTCCTTTTCCCGTGGCCATCATCATTATTGCTGTTGTGAAAAACGAAACATTTCCGTGCACTTTTCGTCATTCTTGTGCCCAGCGATAATACAGAGCGGTAGTTAAACGTAGTACATAATGAAGACAAATAGGCAGTGTAGATGAAAGATCACGTATGGAAGAAATGTCGAGCACGCGCCATGGACTACGCATCTCAGCAATGTCACTTACGAGATATTCTTTGCGAGCGAAGCTATTAAAATGACATAACTGGAATGGATTCTACGCATGACTGATATCTCTAATGGCTCCAAATGGAGTGTGGGATATGATGACACAGCTACTTGAGCATCTGTGGCATAGATGGAGGTTACGTCACGGGTCGCGATGTTATTACTACAAGATACTTCCCTTTTTAATTTGCTTATTTTTTGTATAATTAGTAGGAAACCAATAATGGCTAATTATGTACGTAGAGTAGATAGATAATTTGTTTGCTTCCGGTCCCCGATTCAGGAAATGCAAAGAGATATTCTGGCAATTCCGAAATCACTCTGACATCGTTTTATTTTAATTTAACTCAGGCATTGGGGAAGGGGAATCCAGTAGGAGTTACTTATAAACTGAGGTGGGGGGGTGATGATTTAAAAGTGTTCAGGGTGAACGACTTAGGAGTCAAGTACAATCAGATATGATACTTCTGATATTAAAATCACAAACATTTTTTTCTGTTTATACTCCGAATGACCACATAAGGGCAGAGGAGTTTACAAGACAGAGAGAATCCAATAGCATTATACAGTATTTTAGTAGTCTCATGAGCTTGACCCACGGTCACTCAAAGCTGGTGTACTTTTTTTTAACCTGGAATTTGACCACTAGGCCATGGAAAAGTATTTCACTATTGGCTGTGCAGTATGGTATGTTCCATTGTCGCGTTTACCACAGCGTAGGAAGAGCAAAATTTTCCAGAATATCAATCTACTGAATGGCATTCATTGTTCCAGGAACGACGAACAGTGGTCCAAGCCCAAACCATGAGAAATAACTGAAGAGATTGAGAGAGAGAGCATCTCCGCCAAACACAGCCATCAGATCGAAAAAAAATTACACCTTTATTCATCGCTCCAAAACAGTTTTCCATCGTTCCATGGACAAATTACAATGGGTCGAAGCTGAAGTTTGTGTGTGCTGTAGTTCTTCAGTGAAATCTGATGCCATGATCCTTACCCATCATGCTTGTTGTAATATCAGTTTCAGTGGCCTCCCTAGATGGCAGTATTTGATGAGGACTTACATGATCTGCGTACTACTATTCTGAGCACTTTCCGGTCTCTCTCTCTCTCTCTCTATATATATATATATATATATATCAATTTCTGCAATGTACTCAAAGGTTTCACAGCGGTAAAAGCCACCATGATACTTCCTTTACGTTAGTTGTCATTAAATAAAAACTCCAGTCACGGTTTCTAGGGTGTTCCAGTTTTGCTGCAATGGCATGAACAGACTAATTGCTAACATGGCATCTTATGATGAACTTCCCGATGATTTTCTTCACTAAACTCAATGCTTCGGCTCATCTGCTGTATTTCGTTGATATGCTTACTCCTAGCGTGAACAGTTGCTTTTATACCTTCTTCTGAAACCTGGACGGCGGGTATGGTTCATTTTATCCAATCCCTGGTGTGTCCAGATATTTTTTGCAATATAATGTTTACTATTTTTTTTTTTTGTCGGATAATTTTGGACTTTAGGAGTTACTACGAAAAGTCACTTCTGTATTCAGCGATGTCACCCTCGCGAGTAGCACCGTGGTTATAATCACCGTGTTTTCACACTGGATGGAAAAGGCTTCAGTTCGAATCTCATCACCGAGAGGAGATTTTTTTTTTATGGCTTTCTTCACAACGTGGCTGAATTAGTTGGTCTCAGGCGACAGTTGCACGCCTTTTTAACCCCACATGTTTTTTTTTACTCTCCCGCAAACCGACCAAAGAATACACGCAATTACAGACGTAGTATATAACACTTCACAGCCTTGGTTGCTTTGAGGTTAACACGCACACGCTTCCTATCAGTAAACAACGAGCTCGTTAAAATTATTTCTCATACCCTTTGGATCTCATAAAAGGAAGATGACCTCTCATAGAAGAAAGATTTCTTATAATTCACAATCGAATAAAGTTCCCCGTCGGGGAGGCCTCCACTTACTGCTTGACGATTTCGTTCATCGCAAATAAATAATGTGAGAACAACTGCTCATTTGCATATAAGTAATGCAAATTACTTATATGCAAATGAGCATATAAGTAATGCAGCGAGTTCGACAAACCATCAAAAAGGTAAACATCAGGATCACGCGTGCAAAACCGAATTCACAGAAATGCTTTAAATTTCTGTATTTAAGTATCTATTAACTTCGATAATTATTCTAACAGAATTTCTAGTTAGGTCCTCGAACCCTAGGGGAGTGCAGTGCTCTTGACAGATGTCTGCGGGTAACGTTCTTTATATTTAAAAAAAAAAAAAAAAAAAAAAAACTTATTGAATGCTCTTTAAATTAATTTCATGCGAATTTAAATTAAAATAAAATATCTAAATTTAAGCACGCTGTACAAAAATTTACGTAAACATTAAAATAGTTCCGTTGTTGTTGTTGTAGGGTTTTAGGAGCATCAGCGACTAGGACCATATTGCTCCGTTCTGAAAATTGCAAGTGTTCTGAGGTCGATTTTCTTTTGCTGGACGAAAAACTCGAGTTTCCAGAAGAAAAAACCATGCTATCCTGACCTGAGACCAACTAACTCCGCCACGTTGTAAAAAAATCCCATTAAAACTCCTCGCGTCATCGATGGGACTCGAACTCGGACTTTACACCAGGCGTGGGGAGGACCGATTCTACCAACGAGGGCCAAATAGTTCTGTTTTAGGTAACACGACATTATAGTAAGAACAATATATAAAACAGGTCTCGAGGCCTCATTTTACGATGTACAGTTGCTAGAACGAATACAGATAAGGGCAACAAGATTGGTGAGGGGAACGAAGCGGAGGGTCCTCTTACCAAGAGAGGCTTAAGGTCTGAAAATTACAGTGTCTGGAGACTAGGCACCTGCGAAGTGATCTGACTGAGGTGTATAAGGCCTTGAATTGGTTGAGCACGCTGAATTCTGATGGGATTCTTCCTCTTGCTCAGATTTTGCACCTGAGAGGGCATAAATTCAAATTGAGGAAAGAGTTGTAGAATAGACGTGCAGAAGTTTGCATTTAGCAGCGGGTGGTTGATTGCTGGAACAAACTTCCATCTGTAGGTGTGGAACTTGATAGCTTAAATAAATTCAAGGAACTGGCAAACTTTTGGAGCGAATGGATGGGGTTACCGAAGTTTAAGAACCGCTGCTGTACAGGTAGTTGATACATTTCGTGTAAATTTATCAACAATTAAAATTTACAGTTCTCTTCAGAGCAGGATTAACCAGTGGGGCAGGGCAAGACATGGCCCAGGGTTTCCAGTCTTTGGGGAGAGACCCTTTAGGCTTGATGGTTTTGCACAAAGTTCATACCTAACTTACTATGGACTACAGAAGCCATGTGCAGTTGTGCATAATTCTATTAATGAGGTTCGGAGCGGAAAGAGATGCAAGGAGAAGGGTCGCAGGAAAGAGCAGTTCTTATCCCTGTCTAACCCATGTTTTTACTTTTTTAACACAAATTTATCGACCATCGATAATTTTATACTAAAAAGCTTAATGTCTCTTAGGTACCATTCATAAATATGTCGATTTGTGCGTTGTGACGAAAACGATATTTCATTCCTACATTTTTGTCTGACATAATTCGCACTATAAGTAAAACAACGCCATATTTTTGCTCCCGCCTGCCTCTGTGCTGCCCACAGTACCGCACTCTCCCACAGGATGTGAAAGTGTGAAAAGTCTAGGTTTACTGCGTCATTAAACGTTGTTTCATTTACTTTCGGTTGTTAGTGTGAATAGCCATAAACGTATTTTTCACAGCTCTTTTTGCCATTCTAATCCAAGACCTGGTCACGTTTACTTGTATTTCTAGTGAACAGTGCTGTGTTTTGAGTGTTTTCTATGTTTTTAAAATGTACACTCAGTGATCACTGAATTACGACTAACCCATTGGTAAGGACTATACCGCATAACTTGGAGTATAAGAAGCTGAACAGCTTCGTACGCTAAATCAGTGGTAATTTCCATCTAGTCGTGTTGGGCAAGTCAAAGTGATGAAGTAGCAGCTACGGGACGTAGTAGTAGTAGTAAAGATATCACGGAGTTTCAAAACGGCATGATTGTTGGAGATCGTGTGTCGGGTGCTTCCATATCGGAAACAACACGTCTTGTCGGTTGCTCACAGTCTGCTGTAGTTAAGGTGTACAAAGAATGGAATCTAACGGGTCAAACCACCTGTCAACAGAACTGTAAAGAATTACGTAAGGTGGATGTTTGTGGTGAGTGAAGTGCGCAGCGCGTTGTATGGGCCTGTGCGACAGTTGACATCGCTATACAATATGGGGAATGCAAGAATAGTATTCCAAATGACGATGCGCCGCATATTCAGACTCATGGGGATTCCACAGCAGATGACCAAAGTGACACCTTCTCCTCACCGCTCATCATTGTCGACTGCGAATGCTGTGGTGTCAATAATACGTTGGTTGGACGCTGGAGGAGTGGAAACGAGTATGCTGGTCGGATGGATCCAAATACAACACGCCTACGGATGCCCTTGTGTGGTGCAAGAAACGCAAGTTCAGGGACCCATCGTGCGTGGTGCCCACAATCCAGACAGGTGGCGGCAGTTTCTTAATATGGGGAATGTTTTGCTAGTAAGAACTGGGACCGCTGGTACATATCGACGAACGTTTCACTGGTAAGATCTACGCAGCTTTTAGGAAGCCACGTGCCCCTGCCATGTTGCGTTTTTTCCCGGACGGAAGCAGGATCTTCCAAGACGATAATGCGCCCTGTCATCGGGCCGCATTGTGCACGAATGGTTCGTGGAACACTGAAGATATCATCCATCTTGATTGTCCTCAAAATTTGCCTGACCTGAATCCAATCGAATACCTGTGGAGTGTTTTGCAACGGAAAATGGGGCGTATGGACACGCAACCGTCATCTATTCCGACATTGTGGAAAGTCTTGTAGATCCCTACGGACGTCTTCAGACAGTTAGTGGGGTCAATGCGTAGGCAAATAGCGGATCCGTGTGAACGGCTGCTCAAAACATGAAATTTGAAATGATTTACTAGTGAATTGAGAACATAAACACCGATCTGTCACTTCAGAAAATTATCCTGAAACTTGGAATAGCTTTAAAAGTAATGGCATCACAGTAATCACCACATGAATGTGAATAATTTTTTTAAAATTTGAAAAACAGCAATCAAAAGGTTTCAAATGTTAAATATGAAAATATTGATAATTGTATAAAAACATGTAGAACTTTTGCTGTTTGACAATCCTTGTGCTAAAGTGACGCTGAATCGACATCAGGAATTCATTGTGGAAAAGTTTCTGCCTCTAACTGAAAAAATAAAGAAATTATAATTATATATTAAGATTAATTAATATTTTGAATCAGTTTTGATATTGATTGATTTTTAATTATAAAAAAGTATTACTGAGAGATGGTAGTTTTATATGAAATAAAGCTTTCATAATAATTTATTCAGATAATAATAATTTTCGTATTTTCAAAATAAATTCGCGTCTGTGGCTGGGGCTGCCCTTGTCATATCCTGGTACAACAACCAGAAATAACACTAGAAGAATTTATGAATGAAAGTGAAGAAGAAGCAAACCAAATGGAAGAAAAGCAATTTCAGAAACATCATATAACCCATCATTGTCGTATATAAATAAAGAACCACGTGAAAAGAATCCCGGTGACATTGCAAAGTGACCCATTAATATAAACGAAAAGTTTATAGAATATTTTTTAATAAATGAATCTGAACATTTTGGAAAATTAAAATATTTAAGAATATTTACAGAACGCAGTCTAGGCTTATCGAACTCAACTTAGTTCCTTGAGGCTTGTCTTTTTGTGAACAATGGAGACGGGTTTACATGTTGCACTTCAGTGTCCTTATTACGAGGACCTTCGAGGCGAGTTCGAGACGGAGGCTTTTGTGCTTGATCTTAAAATCCTCCCCACTATTTTCGGATCGGATTGTTTTAAAATTGTTTTGTAATTTTATTGAGAAAGGGTTTGAACGTAGGAAGAGAGAGCTGTACCACGATCGCAATGTTTTTTAAAATGGTTTTTAAACTCATATTAAGACAAGTTCTCACTAAATTGCTTTATTTTATAAATTTTAAGCGTTGTGTTTTAATCATAGGTTCTTGTTATAGTAGGGTTTTAGGAGCATCAGCAACCAAGGCCATATTGTTCCATGTATATTGTCTGTAAATTGCGTGTGTTCTCTGGTCGATTTTTCTGTTGGCTGGACGAAAAACCCGAGTTTTTGGGAGAAAAAACCATGCTAGCCTCGCCTGAGACCAACCAACTCAGCTACGTTGTGAAAAAGGCCCATAAATATCGCTCACATCATCGACAGGACAAGAACTCAGGTCTTTTCCACCCGGTGTGTGGAGGACAGAAGATCCTACCAACTGCGCCACATAAGATATGCTAAAAAACTTATGTTTCTTACATGTTTTTAGCATGACAAACGCAAGTGGAAAACTATCATTTGCGCTATTAAAAAGGATCAAGAATTATTTAAGCAATATTTAATACAAAATAAAATGTCCGATTTATCCAAGCTTCAGTTATGGAGATTCCCATTAGGTGTTAGACGCATATCGCGCTCTTTGTGTATTATGTCTATACAGGCGCGTGTTTAGGGGACGATTTGGGTGTGTGTGCGTGCTGAAAACGCAGAATAATTCATGGAAAAATCCTTCTCCCTCCATCCAACTGGCTAACTTCAATCCCGATTGAAGAAGCCTTTAGAAAATCCTCCCCCCAATGATGGGACTCGAACCCAGACCTATCCAAGCGAGTGACAAATGACAAATGTACTGTAATGGAGAACTGTGGAGATTAAAATACTATTGGACGTATAGAGATCGCAAAAAATGTTTCTAACTGAATAATATCTGCTTGATTTGTTATGTTATTAAAAAATAAGGTAATAGGCCACATTCTTCAATAATTGGATTTTGAGTAAATGAACTAATGAATCTAAAACATACCATAGAAATTTGCTTGTTCCCAACGATGTGTCACTTAAACTTCTTCACTTTTCAAATATATGGAAAATTAAAATGAAAAATGTTAGTATGCTGTAAAAAGTTGAGTCGATCGCAAGTTCAGACTCACTGCAAGAATCACAATATAGTGCCGCCATCTGGTGTATACATAATATAAATAATTTCAAACCACGCCGAAACGTAATTATCACTTAGATAAAACAGATATTGATTAAAAGTAATTGTAATTTATCATCTGTTTTCTGTTATAGTTCATCTAACTCTTAGCTAAATTCCCGAGGAATATTCAACGCAATTAAACAATTAAATACTCCGTTATAATAAATTAAACCTTTTCAAAATACATTCTCATCTTGCTTGAGGTGAATTCAGCAAATTTAAAAAAAAAAAAACTTCCACAAATAAATAAAATTCGCGCTTATCTTTATTTATGAAATCCTTTGGAATATTCCTACACGATAACTGCGAACAAAAGTCCTGTTTTAGTGTTGATTGTGAAAGAATTACTAAATACTGCGTAGCTTAATAAAAAATTAACAATAAGTGAATATTACTAGTAACTTTAACGCCCTCTATAGAAGAATAACAACACATATTATAACCACTGCACCGGAAATTGTGTTGAATAGAGGTTGTATCAAGATTAACGAAATATCAGCAATAGATAAGCATTGAGTGGGCTTCCGCGGGAGATTTTAATAATAGCCAAGCTGGCCTATCCAGTTAGGCACACAAGTTGGCAACATCTGACCCATTAATCGCCTCTGTGTCATCCACCGCGTGCGAGTGATCGCTTTCAAAGGCGCTGTTGTCGGTTTAATTACGGGAATTATAATTAATTAGTGTTGCCACTGCTAAAAGACCTCCGTCAGACCACGGAATTAGATAGGCCATTTATGACAGCCACAGGCACCTTCATATTGGTGATTTCTTGTGTTGAAACCCCACAGGAATCAGCAGCGTGTGTTCAATGGAAGCGTCATTTTCAGATAGCGCTTGAGCCTGTTAATTATTCACGCACAGTTCCAGCAAAGCAGATAAATTCCGCGTTTAATTATTAAACAGAGAGTAAAGATTCGGTAAATGTTTTCTTTTTATGTTCTACCAAAGAAAGTACCAACTTTTGCGCTTGCTTTCGTGATGACTGGTTGACAACTCTTCTGATAAAAATTGTGGGTGAGGATAAAAAGTGAATTAAATTTTCTTAATTGGTTCTATGTAGATTAACCCCGTTGTAACGAGAGAAAAATTAATTATTCACATTTGTGCCCGATAGCCAAGAATAAGACCGTTCGCTGGCGCCATCTAATGGCATAGAAACTATTAGAACAAATCTTCAACCTTTCTAAAAACAGAGGACTGCACGACTTCGCATTGCTTAAAGATTACAGCGACCTTTGGCATATTATACTGCAGTTCCGTTCAATGAGAACAGTTGGTGAATTTGACAAGTAAGAATGCTAAGTGGCAAACGTTTATGCAAAGTAATTCTAGCTGTAATTCCAACTACCTTTTATACGTTTAAGAGTTATTATTCCAGGTCGGACCAAAGTTATGTCCCATAACACAAAATTCTTTACAAGGTTGGTTGTTGTAGGGTTTTAGGCGCATCAGCAACTTAGGCCATATTGCGTGCATGTAGTATGGCAGAAAATTGTGTATGTTATATAGTCGATCTGCTGTTTGATGGACGAAAACCCCGAGTTTCCGGGAGAAAAAAACATCCTTCCATAGACCGAAACCGACTAATACAGCCGTGTGAGAAAGGCGCATAAAAATTCCTCGCTTCATTCATGGGATTCGAACTCAGGTCTTTTCCATCCGGTGTGGGGAGGACGGTGATGATACCAACTGTGCGATCCACGAAGGCGTCTTCGCGGATCTTTCGTTTTCATCATCATCATAAGCCATTTTCAATCCACTGCAGGATGAAGGCCTCTCCAGCAATTTTCCAGTTCCTTCTGTTTTGAGCACTGGCCATCCATTTACTACCGACAAACTCACGAATTTCATCTACCCATCTCCGCCTTTGTCTTCCAGGATTTCTTCTAGCTCCTCTTGGGTACCATTCTGTTATTTTTTTTAGTCCATCTGTCATCATGTCTTCGAGCTATGTGTCCTGCCCAAGACCATTTTAGTTCTTTAGTTTTGATAAGAATGTCCTTTACTTGAGTTTTCTGCCTAATCCATGTGTTTCTCTTCTTATCTAACAGTCTGATTCCCAATATAATCCGTTCCATTCTTCGCTGTGTAGTTCTCAGCTTCTCTTCCATTCTTTTGGTGAGTGCCCAAGTTTCACTTCTCTAAGTCATGGTGGGGAGTATATATTGGTTCATTATTTTACGTTTCAGACAAACTGGGATATTGCTCTTCAGTATGTGACTATATTTCCTGAATGCTATCCATCCAAAATTTATTCTTCTCTTGACTTCCAGCCATTTATCATTATTACAGCTAATAACTTGTCCCAGATAAGTATATGACTCCACCTTTTCAATTACTGCTCCTTCAATCATTATTTCCCTTTCCGTGGCATACTTGTTCATCATTACTTTTGTTTTAGCCATATTCATCTTTAGTCCAAAATCCTTACTAACTGTGCATAACTGATTAAGATTTTCCTCTAATTCTTTGGGATCGTGGCTTATGACCACAATGTCATCTGCAAATCATAAATGGTTTAGGTACTCTCCGTTCACATTGACTCCTTTCTGCGACCAGTCTAATCTTCTGAAAGCTTCCTCAAGGGCAGCAGTAAACAGCTTCGGAGATATTGTGTCTCCTTGTCGAACTCCTTTCTCGATTTTAAATTTGCTACTGTCTTTGTCTAGTCTAATAAAGGATGTAGCACTCTCATATACAAATTTGTATTTTCTTCAAAATCATAATATGTGGGGTATCTATGCCTTGTCTTTCCAGTGCACGAAACATTGCCTTATGCTGTATGGAGTCAAATGCCTTTTCATAATCCACAAATGCCAGGTATAATGGTGTTTTATATTCATTTGCTTACTCCATTAGCTGTGATATTACGTGAGGGTGATCCATAGTTGAGAATCCTGTCCTAAAGCCTGCTTGCTCTTTCGGTTGATTCTCATCAAGTATTCTTTCTAATCTGTTAGTAATGACCCTTGTGAACAACTTGTAGATTTGGGATAGCAAGCTAATTGGTCTATAATTTCCCATTTCTGATTTATCTCCTTTCTTATGCAGCAAAACTATGATTGCATTATTCCACTGCTTAGGCGTCACACCTTTTCGAATGCACTTTGTGAAGAGCCTTGCCAGTTTTTGTGTTATGTCTCTTCCTCCCAATTTTAACAACTCTATAGTAACTTTATCTTCCCCCGGGGATTTCTGATTCTTCATTTTCTTCAATGCATGTTCTACCTCATCAGGATGGATATCAGGTATGTTGCATGTGTTACTAATTTGCGATCCATCTTCCCCACTGCTGGCATCATTCCCTCGCTCCTTGTATAATTGTCTATAGTAGTCTTCTGCTGTTTGAATTATGCCTTCTCTGCTATTTATAAGCACACCATCGCTATTCTTCAGTTTCAGTATCATTTGTCTTTCTGTATTACTGCTCATGGCTGCTGATTTAAATCCTTTGTTTTCCCTTAATGCTTGTTCTACTTTTCTTGTGTTAAATCTTCTTATGTCCTCTCTGAGTCTCTTTCTAATGGCTTTGCATAACTCAGTATACTCAATTTTCTCCCTGTCAGTGTTTTTCTTGCTCTTCATTTGTCGTCTTTGGTTCATCATGACAAGTGTTTCTTGACTAATTTTTTCTTCTTTGGATTTCTGTTTCCCTATAGGTTTCTTGGGCTTTATCACTTTCAGAAAGTTGTAATATTCCTCGTCGATATCTTGGTCCTGAGCAGTCTGCAGAAGCTCAAACTTGTTCTTAAGTTCCAGTACATACTGCTTTTTCTCCTCTTCTGTTATCTCAAAGACCTTTTGTATTATTTACTCGAGTCATTTTTTACCTTTCCTTTCCTACATCTATATCAAGCGTACATCTTACCATTCTGTGATCACTTCCAACGTTTACCTTATTCAGGACGGTAACATCATTCACAATATATCTTCTGTTAGTGAGGATGAAGTCGATTTCATTAGTTGTTAATCCATTTGGATTCTTCCAAGTCCACTTTCTGTTCACCCTTTTCTTGAAAAAAAGTGTTCATTACTGACAATCCTTGAGATTTTGCAAATTCCACAAGTCTTTCACCTCTTTCATTTCTTTCACCAATTCCAAAATTTCCTATAGTTCCCCTTTCTGCGCTGTTTTGTCTTTTTACAACCTTAGCATTGAAGTCCCCCATAATGATAGTGTAGTGGGTTTTCTGCTCATCTAGAAGACTCTCAATTTCGGTGTACATTTCTTCAACCTCTTCATCATCATGGCTCGATGTTGGTGAATAAATCATTATAACCTTTAGCTTGTATCTCTTAGAAATCTTGAGTATTAGTCTTGACACCCTTGGTACTTTTGAATTCCAAAATGTTGTTTTTAAAATCTTTATGGACCAGAAACACAACTCCACCTTCACTCCTTTCACTGTTTCCATTGGTGTACAGCAGATTTCCATTTGATAAACTTATAAGTGATTCATTTCTTCTTCTTGTTTCAGCCAAACCGATGATATTCCAATTCACATTTTCTAACTCCTTTTCTAGCTCTAATATCCTGTCTTCACGATGAGTGATCATAGGTCTTTCGTTTTACTGTTCATCAATGTTTGTGATAAGAACACATTATCCTTCAACATGTATTAAGACATTAAATATAAAACTTCTGATTAAGGAAAAAAACATTCTTATATCGAGTATTCCTGACTTTCGTGGGTTTAATGATGTCATTCTCTGTGGGATACTTTCTAAATTTTTTTTTTTTTTTTTTGTGTGGGAACCGGAATATTTCTCCCATACGGCTGTGGCTAGTTCTTTGTGCTAGAACGACCTCGATTTCTGGTTACAAACCACCCCCACTGGGGTTCAACTGTATTAACTGCTTTTTGACATGGAGCATTGCTGATGCAAATACGTTCCCCTCTCCAAAGACTTACCACAATGCAAGCAAGGCAGGGTGTTCGCAATATTCCAGTAGACATCCATCTGCAATAATAGCCTTAAAATATACAGAAAGTGCATTTCTTATCTAGTGTCTTCGCAGCTATTGTGGAATTATAGAAAGCAATTATTTCTGGTTTCTTATTGTGAAAAATACTTTGTTTTTATGATGCATAGAAGAAATCGATATCAAGCCTCTTTCCTTTTGGAAGGGGGATATATACGATACGAGAGTTTTATCCTTTGGGAAATCAACTTTGGAATTTCCTACAGTCTGCTTTTTATTGAGAAGTTGTTGTGGCAATTTCTCGCTAATTTTAATTTGTGGTATCCACATACGAGTATGTGGGGGGCCATCTTCTGCACCTTTCCACTAATTCTATTGAGGAGAACCGGTTGCTCCCAATAATGTTTCTGTTTGTATAAATAATCGGACTTTCCAGAGATGACGCTGACAAAGGTAGGTATCGAAAGCTTCTTTTGATTGATTTCAACCGATTATGAACAAAAGAATTCAATAAATAATGTTTTTGTATCAGAGGCACATTATTTCAGTCCCATATTTCTGAGGCTTACTTTTCAACGTTCTAAAAGAACATCTCCCGCGGAAGCCAACCAGAATCTCATCGATAGTCGCGAACTGGGAGAATACATAATTAGCTTGGCTGTTTTTCATAAGTAAATTAAATATTTCCGATATTGTTACTAACTCCTGCACCTTTTCTTTCATCTCCCCTTGCTCGATCATCGAAAAAGAAGTGAAAGAAACAAAATGAAGCGCTCTTTACCCTTGACTGCGCGAAATATCGGCTTTTCGAAATCACCCGTAGCAAATATCGAAAATATTCTGCTTCTTTTGGTTTGATTTGGATACTGCTGATAAACATAATAATCCAATAAGAGCTTTTAGTTTTCCACTGGCAGGATCAGAAAATGAAGTAAGAATGAATGATGAAAACTTCCAATTTCATGATTCATTCTACTTTCTTTAATTTTTTTCTCACTAGTATGGATCGCAGTCGCAATCCTCCCAATAATATCATATGTAGTGACCAAATATCTATTGGAGAAAGGGGCTTGTTTGCCTAAGGTGTGTGTAATGCGGCTAGCAATGCAGGTAGCCCACTCAATCCAGGTTATATTCTTTCCATGCGTTGTTGACGTTGAAGGAAGATTTTTAGTCTACTTGTACCTGTTCTTGCCATAATAATTGCTGCTCGTTACTTCTTCAACCTCTTCTTAATCAATGATCACTAATATCGATTGCTGAATCACTATCGTGATCGCTGTGTTCTCATTCTATATCACTAAAATCATTACTATGATCTACAGGGAGGATCCAAGGTGGACAAAATAATGGAAAATACCTGTGATAAGAGTTACAGATATGTACTAATATGGTGTTGGGCCACCCTTTTCTTTTAAAACAGCTTGTATTCTACATGGACATGGAATAGACTCAAATAAATCTTAATCTCTTAAGAGGAACGTTGGAATATTATTCGTGGAGGAACGTTTCAAGCTGTTTGAGTAAAAAGGTGGAGGAAATCTGCTTCTCATTCTCCTCTCTAAATATTGCTCACAATGGCTTAATAATTTTTAAGTCTGTTTTAAGATTGTGCAGGCCATGGATGATGCTCAGCTTGAGTTTCGTGCTCCTCAGACCAACCTTGGACACATATGGCTGTGTCATTATCATCTTGAAACAATTTTTACATCATGGGATGAACCTGGTCACTCAACATATCAAAGTGGCAGTCATTCGCCCATTCAGGGTGATAACACGATGTAAAGGATACTAAAATATTGCCGCTCAAACCATTGTTGATCCTTCTCCTCCTCCTCCATGTTTGACGATTGGCAGAAGACAGTCAGGATGATGTGCTTCCTTTGGCATTCGTCAAACTTAAACGCTCCCTGATGTCGGAAAAATTGTGAATGATGATTCGTCTGAAAATATGACGTTTCCAATCATCAAGTGGCCCGATTTTGTTATCCTTACACCACTGCGTCCTCTTTCTAGCTTTACCATTAGTAACGAGTGGCTTGGCAATAGCGGCTCGGTATAAATTTCAGCTTTATGAAGTTCTCGTTGAGCTGTTTTGCTAGAAATTGGATTGTTGAGACTCACGTAAATGCAGTTATATTTGAGGAAGTTAGGTTTGCAGGCTGCAGTCCAATTTTACTTCTTTGGAATTCAGACAGATTGGTCACTTTCTTCATGTACCTTTTTTGTATCACCTCTAAATAAAAAGCAGCTTTTATCGTCGTTCTTTTACAGAACGACCCGGAAGAAACAAAAAATATATAATCACTGCGTATTGATAAATATGTCATACAGCCATTAGAAAAACTATTGCTTTCATATCAGGTGTTTATTTTGTCCACCTCTTTATATTCTTACAAGCCACTTATCTGGTACTTACAATGGGTTAAAGAGGGTCCATGGAAAGGAAGATAAAGCTGCTTCTAGACAGTAATATTAAGACGTCCATAGAGAGGTTCAGGAAATGAGATCTGTTTCTTTACAAGAATCGACATCTTATCTTAACTTCAAGTGACAATACATCACGATTTTCTTGAGGAAAGCAGTTAGTGTTCTGTTTAGAAGTAACCTCACCGAAGCGTGTTACGAGAGGCTACGGTTAAACACGCATACTAATAAACTTTACTCCGACATTCTCCATGTTTGCAGTAAATGCTAAAGAAGTACATGCTCAAAATACTGTTCGCACTTGTCTGGTGTGTCTATTCTACCAGCCACTAGTTTTGCTAAGTTGATTATGTTTGGCTCCTCCATGATTGTCTCACAGCTTCCAGTGGACATTAGAGTATAAGCCACCCTATAGACTGAGGGTTTTCCCAAAGGTTTTGTCGAGCCATCTTGGTAACCACTGTTCCACACCGAAGTAACTTTTGAGATATAATAATAGTTTTGAGGATTTGGTCAAGGACTCATAAAGCGTAACTGGGCCAGTTCACTTGTGTCATGTACTTTAACTATCTCTCGTTTTTTTTTTTTTTTAAATCCATAGAGCACGTAGTGGCTTTCCCTTTGCAAGAATGAGTGTTGAGCAAAGAAGAGCTTTTCATCCCACAAAATTTCGCGATCCTTCTGGTGCTTTGATCTGTGATGAGGTGAATTTCCAAAATGCTATTTGGCCTTCTTTTTAGTGAACAGGATTTGATCTTAACAAGTATTCTTGCATATGTGTTGAAAGATAAAAAATAAAAACGATCGAATTTTATTTTATTTCTCACTTGAGACACCTGAGCTAGCCTTGGAATGGAAAAGATGTATGATTACAGACTTAAAAACGAATAGACGCATTAACAAAGAGGTTACAATCTTAAGCATATGTCGGTTCTGGCTTAATTATTTACAGATTTTATCTAGCAGATTTTTTAACGATAAATTTCAAATAGGTCTGCTGCGATATAAGAAAATTAGATACAGTTAGAACAATATTATCATTCATACTTTTGTGAAATGGACTTATACACATGGACAGATGAAAAGAGTTGTGGATCCCTCTACCAACGAAACGGGGGGGGAGGGAAATCGTCGTTTTACTTGTTGGCAGACTCATGATTTTCCCTCAGAGTCTAAAATTACTTGTACATTCTAACCAGTTTGAAATGAGCAAACAGTCATAGTGTGCATAGCGTTAGGGTCAGGCGCCACCCGTGGTTTCTCACATCTGCGCCATATGTACGCTGTGAAGAAATACAGAACTACTGTAAATGCCAGAAAATTCTGTTGTGTGTGCAGTATTGTGTTGACGTGTTTTGGCATTTGTCCGCAGGGCCCCTGGTGGGACACCACGTTGCCTGCACACACACTGCTAGGAGATAGCCAGGCTGCCCATTATTCTCTGGATTGTTTCCGCGAGGGTTGCCCGAGCTGCCTGGACGGAGATGGGGATACAAAAAAGGAGAGTCGGAGGAGTACAGAATGTATGCAAGAGGGAAGAGTATAGCTAAATATATGAAGGATGTAGGCAAAGGCATCCTCCAGGTAATCCATGAAGCAATAAGCTCCATCAGGTGAAAGGGGAACCCCGAAGTGGGTATAGATAAGACACACAGCAAGATAACTGCTTGTAGGTTACCATTGGCGATTCAAGTGGTCTGAAGGCCACTTAATCCTACCCGGCTGATAGCCAAGTTAGAATGCACCTGCCATTGGCGAAGCGGTGGTCAAGTCCAGTAGAGTCAAGAAGTAGCAGGTCATTCCAGGAGGATGCATTTAGTGAGGTATCTGTGGTGGAGTACGTCTTAACGAGTCCATAGGTCAGGAAAGGTGAAGTCCAGGGATGGAAGTTACAATGTTCCTATTTATTAGGGTGTCGGACATCAAGCCCGGTCCAGTTAAGTTAGGAAAGGTAATCTCTTGGATGAGATGTTAGGAGAGTTCCTTTCTGTGTTGGCAGGAGGATGTTCTGTCTGGTGAAGAGTGCTTGCGCAAACTTTGTAAATTCGCAGTAGTACTTTCCTTCTGTGATGTTTAAGTGTTCATTTCCTTGAGGGGTGTCTTGTATACGTGTAAAAAGGATGCTGCGGAGGCCATCATAACGTTGATAGGTATATACCGTATGATTCTAGTCTTCTATTTCACCATATGCACAGTAGAGGTTGTCTAAGATTCCAATCGATATTAGTATATGGTTTATTGATCCCGAGCAAACAGTCAATTTATAACACGGTTGTTTTGCACTTGTATAAATCTAGGTTGGACAGTTGTATTTATGACATTATTAATAAATACAACAGTCAATTTATGACAAAGCAAATTCTTTTGAAGAGCAAAGGACTGTCTATTGCTGTAAGCAACAGATAGTCCTTCGAGCAACCCTTGTGAACCGTTAATAAGCGATAAAAAGTTTTCCAGCCCATCGTTCTTCCATGTAGTATAAACTGGCCCAATGTTGTTTCGATATTTGTAAACGATATCAACATTACTTTCATCCATTTGTATTTGATCAGAAAATAAAATCTAAGAACGTACTTGCAGTAATTTTAAGTGGCGTTGTTTGTATGCAACTCGGCGAGTGTCGTATTTCCACTTAAGTAACAGGGATAAATGCAGTCGCTCGAGGCCCAGTGTGAATGCACCTGTCGCATAACGCCATTTTGAGGGCAAGGGTTGGCTCCTTTTTCATCTGGGCCTCGGCACTTGCGTGTTTTGCGAAATGGTTAATCTGGCCTTGCTTGTGCTTTTTCGACTTCGCAGTTAAAATTATCAAAGACATTATTCGTTAGTATCTGCAATTATCGGTATGAGTCTGTGCACACCTGCTACCCCGAAAAAGTGCGTTGGTGCAGAGTTTCGGGGTTAAGATTTAACTCGCTAAAATGTTTGTGTGTTCGCAGGAGAGAATCTCTGCAAGCTGTCCAACTGTGTGGGTTTGCGCCTCAGAGGTCCTACAAGCCTTCTGGCGTGTGATCCAGTGGTCAATATCAGGCTCATCTAGTCTGCTTGTTATCAGTTGCGAGAGTGTTAAGGGAATTTTACTTATCCTCATCTGCGTCCAAGGCTTTATTTCTTAGTTGGAGTATAGGATAGCCCTTAACATGGCGAGAGGTTTGCCAGCGATTCCATTTAGACGTCTTAAGAAGCTTTATTCCTGGCCAAGTGTCCTCGCATGTAGCACAGTGGTTATAATCACTGTCATTCCCACACCAGCTGGGAAGGGCGCCATTTCGAATCTCATTAAAACCGCGAGGAACTTTTATGGATTTTCACTCCGTCGATGAGTTAGCTGGTCTCAGGAGAGGATAGCAAGGTTTTTTCCCTTGGGAGAAATTCTGGTTTTTCGTCCATCAAAACAAGAAAACCTGCCAGAGAACATACCCATTTTATACTTAATACGTATGGGTGGGTGAGAGGTTTTTCTCAGGTAACTATTTTTTTTATTTCAGAAAGAAAGAAAGATTTCAAGTTGGAGTTTGAAGCTGTAGACGAAATTTGGGATGCGTAAAGCGGAGGGATGTTTTTCTCCCGTGGAATAAAGGCGAGTGCATCATCCCATTGTAATCCCAAGTCAAAGTTTCCGTGGACTTTTTTGAACTTCGGTTCTGTAGATGTGAATTGTGACATTATTTTTGTTTTTTGTTAAAACCATTTGAGATGATTTTTTCGTATTCCGTTGCAGACTACAAATCTTTCGGTAGCGTTCAAGCTCTTGTATTTTCTTGTTTTCATTTCGATTTCACTCTTCCAGCATTCCGTTGTCCTAAGATGTCACGAAAAATTTTAAATCATCTACATAGGAGACAAAATTACAGCGCCATTGACAGCCAGGAAGGGTTCAACCGCAGCTGCGAAGAGAGTGACAGAAAAAAGAAAAGAAAACGCTTTCTTCAGGTGCACCTCAAGTGATATCGTCCAGAACATTTCTTTGCTGTGTTTCACCATAATATACCTCTTCTCTAGAATGTTGATCATAAATTTTTAACGCCTTTTGTTCTAAAGAGAAGTAACTTTTCAGAATTTCAATCAGTGCAGAAATAAAAATGTTATCGAAGCAGCTGAAATGTATAAGAAAATAAAGTACAGTTGTTTATCGTTCAAGGCTTTCTGTATGTTGTTGTTGTTGGGTTTTAGGAGCATCAGCGACTAAGGCCATATTGCTCCGTGTATACTGTCTGTAAATTGAGGGTGTACTGTGGTCGATTTTCTCTTTTCTGGATGAAAAGTCCGAGTTTCCGGGAGAAAAAATCATGCTGCCCTCACCTGAGACCGACTAACTCGGCCACGTTGTGAAAAAGGTCCCATAACAATTCCTCCCATCATCGACGGAACTCGAACGCGGGTCTTTTTCAGCTGGTATGAAAGGACAGCGATTCTACCAACTGTGCCAACCACAAGGGCTTTTCTGTATATGAACACGGTTTCCAATAAATTTTTTGGCGTCGATCTCAGAGAAATCACAGAATGTAGGCGTAGTAGGCGATGCCCAAATCAGCGTTGATTAAGGTAGCTTTGTATGGTTTTTCAAATACTTTCTGGAGGTTGTGCCCGATGGGGATGAGTCGATGATCGTTAAACATATTCGGTTTTTTCACACTGGAGTTGTGTTTGACTAAATACTTTTTTCATACCTGTGGAATGACCGACTCTCTTAATGTTTTCAGTAAAACGTATAATAATATATCTGTAATGCGGGTACTACTAATTTTGACCACGCATGACAGAAATCTATACGGACCAGTGGTTGCTTTAATTATTAGGACGTTAACTCCTGCAATTAAAGCATCTTTGGAGATGCGAATTTCTTTAAAGCAATAACTTATTTGTGCTACTTCACTATCTCTTCTTTTTAAAATATGTCCATTATAAGATCAAAATTCTATCCTCATTAGAATCAAATGCCGAGTGAAGACACTTAGTACTTGAGTCTGCCTTGGGAAGCTTCCAAAAGTTTCAACAGCCCATTCCTCCAAAACATGGTCTGTTTCGGGCCTTCCTATTCTTCTTCCCATAATCAGTTCAGTGCTTAACTCATAATGTCCTAATAATGTGCTTGTCTATTCATTCTGACGAAGCGAAAACTTTTTTTACTATCTACAGTGGTCAACGGGTTCCCCATTTTCTTCTTCCTTCACCAGGATTTTTGGTTTTTCTTAGAAAGTGTTTGCATTTGGGAGTTTAATCATGAGTCCATTCTTCTTGATATTCTAATCTCTTTGGATGCTCCTTCGCAAGCAATACCTACCAGATCTTGTGAAATACGAGGAGCGTTTGAAAAGTTTGTGGCCGGAGTGAGTATGAAGGGTTTATTTCAGGTGCCTGGTAATGTGTTACTTTTCAACAGTCCCCTTTGGAGTCAATACACTTTTACCACCAATGCGTTGATTCCAGTTGCGAAGAAAGTTTTTTCTTGGGCCTCCAGGAATGCATCCACTGCAGCAGTGATCAATCTCGGTGAGAAAATGGATGCCAGCCAGATATTTTTTTCAAATTAGGAAATAGTCGAAAGTCAAATGGTGAATATGGGGATGGCCTAAGATTTAAAAGCTGCACTCGGGCAATGTAGTCATGACAATGACAGACTTGTGGGCGGGCGCGTTATCCTGGTGGAACAAGACTCCTTTGCTGAGTTTTCCTGGCGTTTGTTTTTTGATATTTTCGCGTAAACTCCTCTCAGAGGTCTATGTAATATACCTCTGTAACTGTTTGGCCTTTCTGAAGGTAATCTACAAGCAGCACTTCATCAGCATCCCGAAAAACCGATGCCATCACCTTGCCAGCAGAAGGAATAAACTTGGCTTCCGTGTTCCAGTGTTTGGACTGCTGCTTTGTCTCTGGCCTAAAATGATGGACTGTCTCATCCATGGTCGTCACAAATCTTGCAATAAAATTTGCTGGATGTGCTTGAAAAAGATGCAGATATTCATTTGATTTGACAGCTCCGGTTTTCAACGGGACTTGGCAAATCAAGTTGAAACATGTGAAATCAAGTTGAAAACATAATTATTATAAGCATTGATAATAAAAAAAAATGTTGAAAACAACTTAAAAGTCAATTTTATGTTGGAATTATAGTCACATTAAAAATATAGAGTTCAACATTTCATGTATGCTGCGATACGTCATTAATTTTTATTTTCTGTAATTTCTTTTTCAAGGTCTCATTTGTTGACTTCGACTTTGGTTGTCCTCTCTTACGCTGAGAATGCCGTTATCATTGCAGGGATATTGGAAGGCGAAAAGGATTCTGCAGTGGACTTTTCTGCACGACTTGCGTATGTCACAAGAAATAGAAGAATTATTTACAAATGGATTTCGGCTGAATAAACAAAAAATATTATATGATATTGCTTGGAAATTAAACAAGATATTCAAAGAAATGTCTTTTATTCTTTTTTTTCTTTTTTTTTTTTTCAACATTAATGTTACGTACTCTGATATTTGAGTTTTGGCTGTTTTTTTAAAAATGGTATATTGCCTTTATTGTGTATACTCGTGCTAGCGAGTTCTAAGACATCGTGGATTGGGCAATTCCATCTCAGAAAACTGACTTTGCATTCAGCTCGTAAACAGTACATATTAAAATATCCGATCGTCTGTCCACATGTAATAACTTGACTCCTGATGGATGGATTTTCATGAAATTTTATATAGCCATTTAAACATTGCAAAAAGATACTCAGTGGATAGAATACTTAATTGATCATAAGTCAATGATGTGTCCACGTGAACGTGGACACATCATTGACTTATGATCACCACTATACATTTTGATTTAAACCCTACTGAATTAATATGGGCTCAACTGAAAAATTGTATTCGAAATAAAAATATTCAAGGAGATCTGAATGTGGTACCTCTAGTGGAACACAGGGACCAAGGAATAGCTAGTATAAAGCAAGAAAAATGGAAATATTGCTGGAACCATGTTTTCAAGATACAGCAGAAGAATGCTGCAGAAGATACAGCAGTTGATGAGATGAATAATACGTTTCACTGAAACGTATTATTCATCTCATCAACTTCAACTCTCTTTACTTCCTGACCCCTATTTCAGAGTATAGAAGTGGCTACTTAGCCATACCCTCAAGTAGAAAACAGACAGTATATACTACGCAGAGAAAAGGGAGACTTACTATAAGGGAGAAGAATAATAAATATAATAAATATACAGTAGATGTAATTAAACTGAATATAAACTATAGCTTTATCGAGTGTTTTATAACGCTGTATTCTTAGTAATTAATTGATAGGAAGATAACTGAATTCAGTTCGGATAATCACAGAAAAAGAGAAAAAAAACGATTAATTTTAAGAAAAAAATAGAACGTTCTTGAAACGATACGCACTGCGCACAGTATTCCCTAATTTGTAATTGCAGTATGTTATGGAATGTTCAGACATTACTTAGTTAAAAAAAAAAAAAAAAAAAAAAAGTCCAACAGATGGGCTGAACTCCAGATTATGAGTACATCTTGTCACCGCGTAGCTAAATTCGGGTAGGATCCAAGCAAAAGAAGTGTGGATTTTTATAGACTTTCATTTTTGGCTAATGAAAAAAGGTTAAGTTAGTTCACGCCAGTAATTCGGGACGGATTCAAGCAAAAGAAGCCACTTCCTCATGAGGTGTACCCATAACCTGGAGAGTAACCAACAGATGTAGCTGATGTCAGGGGCCAGAGTCCAGTAGCACTTTCGAACTAGAACCACGTGCAGTAGTAGTAGAACCACAATTTGCTCTTTGAGTGGACCATGGTGGTTTAAGCCAGTGACTGCTAAATACGATTCATGATTTATTGTAAACTCCTCTGACCAAGAACATTTTCAGCGTATTTTTTGTTGGTCCCTGGGAAGCTTTTTTCGCATATTACTCCAGAACGAAAAGTCGGATCGAGGGAAAATTTTCAACCTATTCTCTGTTGGTTCATGGGAAATTTTCAGGTCCGGTTACGATTTAACAGTCCATCGTATATTTGCCCATTAATCGCCAAGAAAAATGCAGATTGCTACCATTGAACCCGGGGATGGTTCTAAGTTAATTTCCAATTTCATAGCATTCCCTCTAGTTTCCCCAGTTTCCCCACAGAAATATTACCATAAATTTAGAACAGGAGTGCTGATCCATTCCAAAATTTCAATACTTATGTAGAATATTTTAGGAATCTTTGTAACAAATTTGCATGTCGATGGGTTAACTTATTTTGTTATAAATCATGAAATATTTCTATTTGTTAATAAACCTGAAATGTAATGCACTCAATACACTTTGTTTGATTTATCTTGTTGGAGTTAGATTATCCAACAAGAAAACTACCCAGTTTGTCTTTCTCGATGGTCTTTGGAGATGCTTCCCAACAAAAATATTTTAAACATATAACACACCGAAGATCGACACCGAAAGTCGTTGCGATGATGCCACATAGAAGACAAGTATTTCGGGACCCTCTTCTTCTCATCCTCCAAATATTCCTTTTTGGAAATGATGGCAAATCCATTCATGATTTGAATTTGTATGTGTGAGTTGGATCAGGTTGTAGCAGACTGCTTAGCTCTAGTAAAATATTAAAAAAATTAAATTTATTTCGTAAATTCAAGTCAAGGTTTTTGCTTGCTGAAACACTGTCCAGTTGCATAAAGCTCTTCCTATTTTATGCGTTGCTTTGTGGTTAAAGATAGCTCTAGCATAGGAAAAGATCATTATCCATATATTTCCACTGTTTATGCAGGGATTCTTTGACGTGGAGAGGTATATTGAGCTCAGATGTACACTGTCCTTTTTATGACTGTTCTAGTCCACTTGTTGAGGAGCTAGATTAAAATCATACAAATCAATATTCCTGCTGGAGGATCACTTAGGAGAGACTTACGGGTATGGGAGTGGGGGCAGCAGCTTTTGATAGAGATTGGCATCGTGCTTTCGACTGATTGTCTAACCATTGAAGCGACTGTTCTGCTGAAGGCACTTCTTGTAAGTAGAAGGTAGTTCTAATTAATTATGTATACAGTTGGATATCTAAGTCCCACGTCATACCATGCATGATGGATGAAGGGGGAGTGGTGTTTATTGAGCTGTTAGCGCATTAGGTAGCCAACATCTTTGAGCTGTTCTCAGTGCATTACAAGACTGAAAATAAATAGATGGATGAAAAATTTTTAAAAATTGCAGTGGGTCAGTTTAAAAGCCAAACAACAGAGGTTGAGGAGTGTCATCAAGCTACACTGCTCGACAAAATTAACAGAACACGTCGAAAACGTGATGTAACTCGTGCAGCTTGCGATGAAGTGGGACAAAATTTGTTATGGGGATGTACCATAGAATAACGATGAAATGAGCAAACAGCTAGCAACTTTGGACAGGTATAAGGGCTAATATAGGGATTGTATAAGAATTAACCAAAAGGTTCGCATTACAGAAGTCAATACAAGGTGCTCGAAAATATGGTCACAAAACATCAGTAAGGCATATGATCCCCTCCAATGGCTAAACAGGCCTGATAGCGGTGACCCATGCTCGATATAAGAGATTTTTCTATCAGTGCAGACTTTAGTTCACCAAGTGACCAAGGAGTTGGCTGTAGGCGGTGCAACGCCTAAAGGTGTCTCCACCATGTTCGATCGGATTTAAGTCGCTTGATCGTGCTGGCCACGGCAGTCGTTGGATATCATCAGTTTCAACATATTCCTCTATCACTTGAGCTCAATGTTCAGTGGCGTTGTCGTGCATGAAAAGTAAATATGGGCCAACCGTATCCCTAAAAATTCGCACATAGGGTTCGAGGATCTATTCTCGGCACCTCTGCACAGTTACGGGAACCGTATCAAAAACATGGAGGGGGTGCGGCCGTTGATCATTATTCTGCCCCACACGACAACACCGTTTCCACTTTAAGTGTCCCTTTCTCTAGTGTTGGAGGAATGGTACCGCATTCCTCCTTGTCTCCAGATGAAATAACGTCTAGAATCTGCATGTAGGCTAGAGCGGGACTAATCAGACAACAGAACTGTACCCCTTTGTCAGGGCTCCAAGTCATATGTTCATGGTACCAGTTTCGATGAGCCCTACGGTGGTTTTTGGTTAATGGGACACAAACCACTGGCTTCCTTGCGTAGAATCCACTTGAATTGAGCCTTCTTAACACAGTCCGGTTGGAAATGTTTTCACCAGCGGCTGCAGCAACCTCAAAAGACAGTTGATGATAGGACATCGCAGGGTTCTGTTTTGCTGTTAAAGCCAGCTAGCGGTCTGTTCTGGTTGTTTTGTTGATGACCTTGGCTATCTCTTCTTGTAACAGTTCCTGTTTCATGAAACTGCTTCCATAGTGCGAGACGACACTGAGTGACGTATTAAGCTAACGTGCCAGCTCCGCCTGCAACTGCCCGGTTTCATGTCGTCCAACGGCCCGGCATCTCAAGGAATCATCTAAACGACGATGACTTGCCATCCTGAGTACTGCAGATGTGGCTATTCCACTGAGCAAGCAAAAAAAAAAAAAAAAAAAACGGGAATGAAGTGGTGTGTTCGCAATCTGTGTTTTGCATTATGTGCAGCTCTGTAAGGTGGTAGATCGATTTTTATTGTATACTACACTGGTGTGCAAAACTTAAGAACGAACACTATTTCTAAAGGTTACAACCACAAAATCTTTACTTAAGGTACTCTTTACTGATGAGAGTAGATTCAGTCTCAGCAGTGATTCTGAACGTCAGCTTATCTGGCGAGAGTTTGGCACACAGCATCACCCCGCAAACATCACCGAAAGGGATCGATATGGCGGTCGAGGTGTTCTCGTCTGGGGAGGGGTTATCTTGGATGGACGTACACAACTCCAGAAACTGGAAGGCGGTACTGTAACCGGTGCACGCTACTGTACTGAGGTAATCCTTCCCCATGTGCGTCTGTTCCGAGGTGCCATTGGATCCGTGTTCGTGTTTACGGATGATAACGCCACACCCCATCGCACTGCAGCTGTTTATCTGATTTTGGAAAGTGAGGATATTGTTCGTATGGATTGGCATGCCCGTACCTTAGATCTAAATCCCATCGAACGCGTATGGGACGTTCTGGGAAGACGCCTAGCGGCACGTCCACACCCACCAAGAAATGTTCACCAGCTGAAGATGGTGCTGACAGAGGAATGGACGATGTTACCGCAAGAATTTATCAACAACATTGTTCTAAGTATGGACAGGCGGTGCAAAGCGTGCGTCGACATTAGGGGTGGCCATATCTCCTATTGAGGACTACCTCTTCCCTTTGTTCCATCTTTGGCAGTGATGCATCTGTATCATGGCAGCCGGTGCTATGTTGCCATTTTTCAATAAAGGCCCTCTTTACCGTTTTGTTTCCGTTGTTGTGTCGATGTTGTTTTCTTCATCATTTCTGTACCTCACGAGGTTCCTTTGGTATGCTTTCCCTATATCCAGGCCACTCCTATGAGAAGCTAAAGGTGAAAACCTGACTGGTCCCGAAATTTTGCATACCAGTGTAGAATCCTGCATGCTATATCAAATATTGGACTTCGGTGACGCTGTTCATATTAAAATATTTATGTAAAACTTTTTGTTCTGTTAATTTTGTCGAGCAGTGTATTTTCTGGTATCTTGTCTAGATTTTCATAGTTGAACTCTAGTTATCTAACTAATAGCTAATTGGTTAGTAAATAATAATGTATTCCTCTCATTACTAAATGTAAAGTCACGACCTTTAATTATTTAAATAAAAAGAACATTTCTATAAATATGATATACACTGAGTGACCACTAAATTATGACCACCTATAATACTTCGTAGGTCGTCCTTTTGCCCTCAGTACAGCAGCTATCCGACGTGGCATTGATTCAACAAGATGAAACAAGCGTTCGGGAAATATGGCCAACCAAACTGTGTGTACTGCGGTCAGAATGCAGGTATGGAGATGATTGGTGCATCCAGACGCCTGACATGCCTTTCCATAGTGTCCCACAAGTGCTCTCTGGGATTGATATCCCGGGTGTTCGGAGGCCAATCGACCTGCTGGAAGTCAGAACTGTGTTCCTCAAACCATTCCTGCACAACAAGTGCCCGATGGCTCGGCGCATTGTCATCATGGAAGACACCATCGCCATTCGGGAAAAAGTGTAACATATCGGGGTGTACACAGTCAGCAAGCAGTTGACGATAGCGGAGACCACTGATACGTTGTTCCACATGCACCAGGGGTCCAAGTACCTGCCAGTGAAACAAGCCCCACACCATACAACCGCCTTCACCGGCCTGAACTTTTGATACCGTGCATGATGGATGAAGAGCCTCATGTTGTTGATGCCAAATCCGTACATGACCATCCACGGTGTGGAGTAAATAACGTGCCTCGTCCGACCAGCACACCTTCTTCCAGTCTCCTAACGTCCAACTTGCATGCTCTTTGCACCAGGCGAGTCTTTTACGACGATGAACCTTGGTCAGGAATGATGCCGTAGGGGTGTTTTCTGCTGGTATAGCTCATATGTGCGAGCGTGCGACGCATGGTCATGCCAGATATTGTTCCGGGTTGGCCCATGTTGTATTGGGTAGTCAACTCTTGAACAGTGCTGCGCCTGTTCGCCTGTACGAGTCGTCGGACCCGGCGCTCACCTTTAACTTCAACCTTTCGCTGACCTTTGCAATTTTGCTGTCGTGTCGTTGTTTGACCATTTTGAAGCCAGTCCTGGTACACATTAACAACGGTGGCTCTTGAGCACCCCCACCATTTCAGCCGTTTGGGAAATCGAGGCACCAGATCGTGTAACACCCACAATCTGTCCTTTATCAAAGTCCGATAAATCCTTCCTTTTACCCATCACGCTCGGAATTTTGCTACCTACTGAACCACTGACACCTTATCTATGCTACGTAGGTCGACTAACTGCGCACTCTCGTACCTCACGTAGTAAACGGGTCGTATTCAGTTTTCATAGGGGTGGTCATAATTCAGTGATCACTCAGTGTAAATAATCAACGAAGTTGTAGAGTATTTGGCCGTAAGGATTCGGGGCTGGCATTTCCAACACACATATTAGAAATTACAAAATCAGAAGTTTAGCGATGTTGAAAACTCAGTTTTTATTTCGCTATTTGCATATTTCTCTTGTTTTAACCATTCTAGAGCACGCATCCCAACCTAGGCTTTTCGTTTTTCATCAGACATTCAGATACTGGTGATAATTCAGCATAAAGCCCGCCTCTTAGTTTTTTGTTATATCGTAAATAAATTAGATTTATATATATTTTTATTGATGATTAAGAATTTCTTTAAATTCGTAATCATCAACTAAAATTCTAATTCTTCAGGCGCCTCCATAGCCAGGTGGGAAGGAGCAGCAGTGCATAGCACACGCTTCTTGATTAGACCGGGGTTCGAGCCCGTCACCACCAAATACGGAGGATGCGGAAAGGTCAGGGAATGACCACCGCATATCCCGGAGCAATATGGCCTTAGTTGCTAATGCTCCTAAAAACCAAACAACAATCTAATTCTTCAACCGCACTGCTGGAGAAAATATTACGATCCAGACTACTTTTCAAACATTTCATTTGGAACTTCCCCACCAAAACAACTAAAAAAAGTAATTAATTTAAAATAATAATAATAAATATAATTTATTTTAACGAAACAACTTACCCGGCCTCACCAGACTTCAAAAAAGTCCATTAAAATATTATAAGAAAAGACTGTTTTCAATAAGGAAGTGGGATTGAATTGGAAACAGTTTTTTTAAATTTATCTGGCCTTACATAATTTCTTCCTATTTTCAGAATTCCATCCCACGAGTGATCTCTCTGATAATGAACTAGTGGAGCGTTTGTAATATTCCCCAGCTGAAGAGCACTTCATTTCTCTTCTGACAATCTCAGAATGGATGAGATTTTGCTTTCTCCAATCCACCGATCAAATTCCTCCGATAACTTCTATTCTCCAAATTCCACAGAAGTAAAATAGCACCAGCGGGACTTCCCCAAATGAATGGCACCAAAAAAAAACCAACCCAAGCATCAAAGGCTTTGCATGAGCCTGCCCCCTCTACGAGCACATTCTGCCCCACTCGCCAGTCTGTAGTAAGTGGATTATTCTTTCAGCCATCTCGATGTCGTACACACCTGACTGTCCGCAGCCCTCAAATCAAGAAAGGTCGCCTCTCTACTGTAGCGAAGAAGATTCAGACGAAAGTGAAATCGCTCGGGAGCTCCGTAGGAGTGACAGAATGCATCCGACCAACTCCGCCAGTTGCTTCCCGTCTTGGCTCCCGTTCATGGTTGTTTTTTTGAAAACAAAATATTGAGATACATCCGAACACAAAGGCGTCCTGGGAGAAATGCGCGTGTCGTCGAATCCGTAATCTCTTACTGCACGTTCCCTCGAGCGAAAGCGACTGCACAGTTTCCAATGCACGAAGGAATTGTAAAAAGTCTCCAGCGACTTCTTCGTGTATGTTCTAGAAAGAAAAGAAATGGCCCTCTTCTCGCTGAATGACATCCGTCGGGCCACGACCTCTATGAATAACTTGTACGGGTGCTTTATCTCTTAACAGACCCACATACCTCGATATTGACGCGAGCGTGAAACGTTTTTCAAAGAAATGGATTATAAACGCACGTTGATTATTCTCATCAACAGTGTATGGTTGCATATCCATCTGAAGAATAGTGGTTCCAAATTAACCGCTACAGTAATTTTATGATTAAACTTCAATGTGCTAAGGATATAACGCTAGAATGAAATTGCAATTCATTAACAAGACTACCCTAAAAGAGTTGAATGTAGGCCTATATCTAAATTTCGTTTTAGAGACCTAATGTTGGAAGAGAAGTCTAATTGGGAATCGTTGACACCTTGTGTGGTTTTTAGGTACAAACTATCCCTAGTCCGTTCTGTCTGTTAAGGTGGAATAAGCTTGCATCTGACTGGGAGAACAGTTGAAGTCAATCAGTCCAAAAAGAAGAACGGGGCTGTTTACGAGTGATTTTGGTTAATAGATGGATGCTGGTCTGTCAAAAGATTTGCATGATTCTGCTAAAGAAGGCACGGGGGCTTTTGAAGAGTATGGTAATGATGGTTTCTTGACCGCACAAAGAAGGCACATCATTGAAGAAAAGAATCTGTTCCTTTCCGGGTGTTTTTCTCAAACGCCTGCACAAATGAAAGTTTGATGGTGCAAGAGAAGGACTGTGCAACGGATGGGCAGATATCTGCCATCCGTAACGCTGTAACCATAACCTCTGCCGTATGCGGAGGGCAGTGTGGAGCGTTATATTTTGCTCAAAGGCTTGCTTCTTGCACAATTGGTAGACCACACAGTTTGACATACAGAAATTGGTTAACTGCGTGCATTTGTCCATTTTTCAATTGTTTCAGCCAACGTTAAAAGTATACTCGATTTCAAGAAGAAAAGAAAGGTTACATCTGAGAGTTTATTCATGCACGTTTCTGGGAGGCATGGTTTCTTCCCCAAAATATCTGTTTTTTTACAAACAGACCGTGTTGAGACGTGTTCTGAGCAATTTGGTCAGTCCTCTTGTTTGTTATGTTCATTTTAAAAGGATCTGCAATTGTTTTTTTATATATAAAGTTAGCTGGAAATAATGCCTTTCTGCTGCCAATCCCCTGGTAAAATGGACTTTGGACCCTTCCTGTTACAACTACAAAGAGTCAATTACATTTTGACTATCCATAACAGGAACGATACGACAATCTCATCACGAACTTTAAAATAAAAAAAAAGAACATTCTATACCCAAAACTCTTTCAATTCTCTTCCCCTACCTTAAATATGCCCTAGTTACTAACTTTAATTAATTTTTTAACTCGGAAATCTCTTAATTAGAGCATCTCTGTCAATTCTCAGTTGATTAAAGGCGACTTCGAATGAATTAGAAAAAAAAAAGGGGTGGGGGGGTGGGAGAAAACTCGGAAATTGATCGTCCGTATACGATCATAAGGCAGGGCCGGATAATTCATGACTCAATTAGCGCCCGGTCCTATTAAATAAATCTGCTGATCAGTGAAGGAAAAGGACAGAGGCAAAAATAAAATTTTCGCTTTTCTATTTAAAATTTTTAATTTAACTCCACCGCTGAATTTTTTATTCTCTTTCTGGGGGGGAGGGGGGAGAATCAAGTGATCGAAGTCGCCGTGGTTTTGTAACGTCGATATTGAAAATCAAACAAGTTTTGCGATCTGCGCACTTTCAACTCCTCGGGGAAGATGATAAATTTACCGACAGCGAAAGACAGTCGATGGCACATTAAGCGTCATCTTGATCAAAGACGGAAGATGTTCCGGAGGGAAGTGAACTACTTCAAGTTCTCTGGAGCAACAGGAAGACATCGGGGAACTGAATAGTGATAAGAACACCGAGATAAGAAACTAACCGACTTCATTCTCGAAGGAAAAAAAAAGGTGAAATTGAAGCTACCACTATTTTTTTGGTCCATCAGAAAAAAAATCGAACTGCGCATGCCTTGGTGATATCCAGTAAAAACGGCAATAAAGACCAATTCTTGGAAGAACTTTAGAGATAAAGAATGCGGGGAAATGATGGAGGAAATCATGAATGTGGGAAGCAAATAAAAAGAGGCTCGGTGGTAGTTAATGGTGGTCATTTGAGCTTTACGAAGAGATCCTCTATGGTAAGCTAGACGTTCAGCATCTATTGTTATCGGAGGAGTAACTTTGACCATTTCGTTTCCTATGCAACTGCAGTTTGGGCATTAATGTTCAATGAACGGTACAGAATAGGGGTGAACACGAATATCGCGTTCACCCCTATTTTTTAATCTTTGGGAATATTCAGCGATTGTTCGAGAGCTTTGAAGAAATTGCTGGATTTTGAGAATTATGGTTAGAAAAGCAAAAGACCTTAAAATTTTTATTGAAAACAGATAAATGAGAAAGCCTAAACCATAATAAGTTATTCTGTGTTATACCAGATGATTTCTATAAGGAATGAAGCAGACTTAAGGGTCAAGTAAATCAGTTAAATATTTTAATTAGGATGCTTGACTAAATCGCCACACGTTCTGATAGGAAGACAGAATGTGACATCAATATCTTCACCTTATCCTGCGACTGTCCTTCCTCAGTTTGAATTTATACCTCCTCATGTGTGTTGTTGTTTGAGCAAGAGGAAAGATTCCATAAGCACGGAGTTTATTCAACTCATGCAAAGCCTTACACCTCAATCAGATCTCTTTGCAGGTGACTAGGTTGCAGATAGTGCTTCAAATTGCACTGAAATACTTTATGGTAAGAATACCCATTTGATTCCTCCCTCATTAATCTTGTTGCTGTTCTCTGTGCCGTCCAATAGATCACATCCTTCCGCAAATTAGGCTTCCAGAACTGCATGTAATACTCAAGATGTGGCCTAACCATGGCCTCATAAAATGAATTAAACACCTCCTTATCACTGCTGACAAATTTCCTTTGTATCATTGATAAAAAAAAACCCCATGATTTGTCCTAGCAGCTTGTCTGCACTGATTGAACAATTATCCCGGGATCTTTTCTGTGCACTACTTTTAGTGTTGTACTACAAATTTGGTATGCAATTCTTGGCTACGACTGCTTTCCATTTCAACTGCCACTGCTCAGCCCAACTGCTTAACTTTTATAGATATTGTTGTAGTAGCATACCTTGATTACTGTTATTAACAAACTCTACCAATCTTTGTGTCATCTGCTAACTTAGACATTACGCCTGATGTGTCTTCATCAATATCATTAATAAATATTAAAATCAACAATAGACCCGTACTGAACACTGGAGGAATCTGCTAATGACACTAATCCAAAAACAGCAATACACATTGATAACCACTCTGTTTGCCATTCGTCCTTGAGAAAGTACTTGCTAAGAGATCAAAGAAGGGGGACAAGGAATTTTTCATAAACTGTATGCGAATACAAGGTAGCAAAAATCGAATCAGATCGGACCCTTGTGCATTTGGTGCAGGAAAGTCTTAGGCAACTAAGCTGATGTTGCAGATGAATTGAACAGGTACTTTGCATCTGTCTTTACTGAAGAAAGATCTTTAATATTGTGAAGAGGCTGTGCCAGTGAACCTGAGTCATATGTAATTAGTGATTTAGAAATTACAGATGACTGTTCATTAGAAAAACTTTTGAGCATAAAGGCAATTAAGGCTACTGAAGTTGATGGTATATACCAAGAAAATTAAGGGACGCCACCAGGGAGTGTATTGAACGATTAAAGTTACTTATGCAGGCATCTTTGGACTCTGGAGAGATTCCTTTGGATTGGAGAAGCGCCAACGTATCGCCAATACATAAAGGCGGTTCTAAGAGTGAAATATGTAACGACAGACCGGTTAGTCTGGCTTCAGTTGTTGGGAAAATCTTGGTGGCAATGATTAAGAGTGCAGTTGAGGCCGAGAGATATCCAGGGAAATTTAGTTAGAAACGCTATTCTGAAAGACACACACACACAACACAGTTTTGTTAAGGGAAATTCAAGTTTAAATAACTTGGTAAGTTATTTTGACACAGTTACTCATGAGCTAGACTTTGGAAACAATTTCGACATAGTTTATTTGGATTTTAGTAAGGCATTTGATTTAGCCCCTCTTGAGAGGTTATTATAGAAGCTGCAACACGTTGGGATTACTGGAAAAATTCTAAGATAGGTTGCTGGGTGGCTGCAGGACAGAAGGCAGAGGGGTGTGATTAATGGATATTCTTCAGATTGGTGTAAAGTCAGAAGAGGGTCCCCCAAGGATCGGTTCTTGAACCACTGTTGTCTCTGATTTTCATAAACGACATAAACAATGGGATAGAAGGCTTGATGTCAAAATTTGCAGAGTTTGTAAAGATTGGTAGAGTAGTTATTGATAAGTACCAAGCAACGTTTTTCGGGATGACCCGAACAGGCTTCAGGAATGGTCAGAAAATGTCAGCTATGTTTTAATGCAGCAAAATGCAAACCAAAAATAAATTTCCAAATTGATGGGGTTGAATTAAAACAGTAGAGGAAGAAAGGTATCTGGGAATGATAATATGGGCAGATATTAAGTTTTCTGAGCAGTGTAAACAAGTAACCAGGAAAGCCCATGGTGCCCTATCGATGATTTATCGAAAATTATCCGGTAGAGATAGGGAGGACATAATTCTACTGTATAAGGCAATTGTAGAACCACATTTCGAATACTGTTCTCAAGTATGGAGACCTCATCTGAAGAAAGACATCGAGCTTCTTGAAAGGGTCAAAAGACGGGCAACACGTATAGTGAGATCGGCAAAAGGGCGACCGTACAAGGAAAGACGCCGTATATGTGGGCTACAGATTTTGGCGACCAGGCACCTCAGAGGTGATCTCGTTGAAGTTTATAAGGCTCTGAGAGGGGTTAGTAAAATAAATGAAGGTGGAATTTTCACTGTTATAGAGAATTCGAGAACTCGAGGGCATAACAATGTTCAAGTTACATTCATTCAATTTACAGGGGAAGAGGTTTAGACTAGATCGTAAGAAGGTTTCTTTTCCGCCAGCGAAGCTTTGATAAAATCTAAGTATATGATGTCAAAAATATTTTGCATCCAGTTCCTTCGTTAGCACATCATATTAGCCGATCAGATTGGTCAGACAAGAACGTCGTGACTGCTGTATAACTGCATTCCTCTCTCGATGGTCCTGCATTACTTCTTTAATCACTGATTCCATTATTTTCCCCGTAACAGAAGTCAAGCTAACAGGTGTTTTATTCGAACATCTCCAATCCGCACCTGGAGTGGATAGATGGTATCCACTGCAGGTGCGTTATTTATATCTAGCTTCAACAATTTCTTCCACTTCTCTCAGTTATTACAAAATCATTTAGCACCTTGTAATTTGATACACAAAATACACTTATGGAATCATCCTCATCTCTAAAAAAAAATTACTCATGGGGTGGACGGAGATGCAAAATAACTGTTCAATTTGTCAGCATCCTGAGCAGGATCATCAACAGTAAAACCATTCATATCTAGCGGACCAATGTGATTCATGCCTCTCGTTCTGTTAACACGAGCAAATATTTCTTTCCTACCTGTCTTTGCATTCTTAACCAATGATTTCTTATAATCTGCCTTACCTTGCCTAATCCGCTTTGTGACTTGATTACAGATAGTTTATATCTACCACAGACTTCTGTGTTGCCTGATAATTTATACTAACTGCCTCTTGCATTACGTAATTTTTGAAGTGAAAACAAGTGCCATGCATAAATACAAAAAAAATAAAATTGGGCCCAACAAAGATCCTTAGGGGACACCAGAATCGATGAAATTGTTTTATAATGTGAACCTTCAACTACAACAGAAGTCAGGCAGTCCTTGAAGATATATTCTATTTAATGGTACACCAAATGCATGGGGAAGTTCTAAGAAGGCAAGATTTCAGTAATGGCGAGTAACATGAGTAAATAATTAGAGAATAAGCAAATGAAACATTTGGTTTTAATCTGGCTTGTAATAAAAAGAGCAAAAGATGCCCTGAGATACGTAAAAATGAATTTAAAAAAAAAAATCGGGAACATTGATTGTTACTGGTCTGTAATTATGTGGATTGGACCTATTTGCCTTTTTGAAGACTGCACGATGAAGGTTGATTTAAATGCAGAGGAATAACTTCCTTGGAAAATGTATAAAGTCAACAGATCTATGAAGATAAGGATAAGAACAGACCTGTATTTATTAATGAAAATTGTTGAGGAATACTCATGACGTTACTGTTATACATGTTTGGGGTCAAGCAGCACCAGTGGTTCCCCACAACTCCCCAATCTCATTGATGTAGAATTATGTTTATCTGGCCTGTTAGTCTAGGACCGTGGAATACTACCAACCCCTAGCTACCGTACCAGGCGTGGGGAGCCGGACCACGATTGGTTGATTTGGCGGGGCGAATCCTGGAGTCCCCTGAGCTCCCCCACCAAAAAAGTGAAGTTTTTGTTGGAAAGGATCGCACAGGAGGTAGAGTGAGTTAAGGAGTATAAGTGAAGAAGAGTGAAGAAGATAGATGATAGAAAGTCTTCCACCAAGAGTTTAGAAGTTAAGGGAATAGAGGGGCACCCCAGTGGAAGCAACCCACCCTCCACAAGGGGGACTGTTAAGAACAATAAAAGTATTAAGGTGGTAGGGCTCACAAGGTGAAGTCTCGCAAAGCAGATGAGGAGGACTTAGGAAATGCTCTGGGAATTTAAGGGGGACCGCAGTCATAGGGTTAGAACACCCTATGTGGAAGGCGTAGTGTTAGGGTAAGTCGCTACTGATGGTTCCCCCACAACTGTGCCGTCAGTATTCTTGCATCGTATACAGAACTCTGTAAATGCCAGAAGTGTAAGCAAGTGTAAGTGTAAGTGTAAGTATTTTCAGTGTCTAACGGCACCAGGGGTTTCCCCCATCTCCGCGTTGCTTTTATTGTGGGTGTACCAGTTCACTGGGAAGGCCAGAGATTTAAAAGAGTATGGATTATGGAAGTGTGGTGTTTTGTACCGTTGTTCCTCTGGCCATTTAGCCGCTGGACCTCTTCTGAGGCCCAACGTTGCCCCACTTACGCCCCGTGGAGGCAGACCAGGTACCCCGATAGTCTTTAGTTCACTCTGGCAGGTCCTGCCACCCAATTTCCTGAGATTTCAGTGGCTAGGACCTTAATAAAAAAAAAAAAAAAAATTTACACATATATGTATAGATATATGTGTGATATCTCTCGATTGCGTAGGGTGATGTCGCTTGAATAAGGATAGACCGAAATATGGGCGTAAGTTAATTTGGATTCATTGAATTTATGTGTGTGGGGGAATTCGCTTGTGTAAAGATAGAGAGGGGGAGACTGAAGACTGGGGGGTTAAAGGAGGAAGGATAAGGCCAATAGAGTAGGAGGCCTCAATTTGGTGTCAGCAGGACATGCCCATGCCCTGCCAGAAGGAAGAATGGGGGTGGCGTGGAGGGGAGGAAACAGTATGACCGTCTCCCCCCTGCCGGGGTGGGGTAGAAAGGGCCGGACAAGGAAGCCGGCACAGGTCGCCAATATGGCGTGTACCTGGCAATACACCACCTGGCTGCAGAGTGGTGGCTAGGCCAGCAGGTTCAGGACAGCATCACAACACTGGCCCCACCAGGAGGTACATCCAGGGACAAGGTCTCTACCGACTTGTTCAGAGATCGGTTGAATGCCGGCGTTGGTCATGGGATCAAGGTCTCATCCAGTTTGGTCATGGTCATTCTATTTCCATTTTGGGTGGTCATTGTTGGTATGTGGTCACTTCCACTGTTTGTTCTGTTGTCTGGGCGCCGATGCACTGTTGTCAGTCCTGCATATGGTGATTATCACATCCTAGGGTAGTTCGTTGGGTAAATTACATGCGCTGTCGGTCCAGTTGACAAGGGTGTCTGTGTTTGATTGTGATGTTCGTGGGAGCAAAGTCCCATCCGATATCGTGGTACTGTACTTTGATCTTTCTGGTACAGTTGACAAATTAATGGCACTCATGAGAGCAGAGTCCCGTCCGATGAGTTGTAGTTGTAGTCAGGTCCTGCATCATGCCAGAAGTGTGTTGTATGTGTCAGAATTGTGTTGAGTTACGTTGCTTTTCTGGCAACTTGGTGTCAGGGCCCCCTAGTGGGGCTCCACGTTTCCCGCCGCCACCACCACCACTGGGAGATGAGCCAATTGTCCATCGCTCTCTGGCTGTTTTCAATCAGGGTCACCTGAAGGTCCTGACGGGGTAGGTTACCCTCGTGCAGTCAAGTCGGTAGAGGGACCTGTCAGAGGACAAAAACACATCACTCAGTCACACACCTGTCGTGCTTTTTTTCTATATATAAGTGCATATATTCTGGGGGGGGGGAAAGTTGAGCAGACAGGTAAATAACAACAAACTACATATTTCTTTTACACATTTGCTCTGTTTCACCCATCTTCTTGCCGGACTAGCACTCCCCAAATACAACTGTGATAGACACTCAAGTTTTTTTTTGTGCGAGTTAAGTACACACATAGTTCTGCTCTAGCAGGAGTACCATTTACTAGCACACTTATACATAGTCATGATGATAGTGAAATAGAATTTCTGATGGTGGATCTAAAGGCGCAGAGTTTGAGATAGAGCTGAAAAACCAAAGTAGATAAGCAGTTATTTTCTCGAAGCAAGCTTTAAATCAGAATCAGAAATATCTGAGGAAGAAAACGAACTTTAAACCTAAGAAGAGATATTTGCAAAAGTATTTGCTTTATCAACAGCATCAGAGGCACAAAGCTCGTAAAAGAACCGAAAAGAGGGAATCTTGGGAGACCAAGAAATGGATTTTTTAAAATTCCAGAAAGGTTTTAAGTTGAAATGCAGGAAAAGTAAAGTCTCCACGGAGCCAATAAAACTGAAAACGAGTTTCCCCTCTTTGCTTTTCGCTTGAGATATGGAAAGTTATGGTAGAAGTAAGTAAGGGGGATTAAAGATAATAACTATTCTAAAGTTGAAGATAAAATACTTCACTCTGCGTACGAGTATTATTGAAATACAACATTCTAGATTACTTATCAAGTCAAGATCCAGATAAAAGGGGAATGTAAAAGATGCTATTTACAAATCCGTGCAATACTATATAAGTATATAATCTTTCGGGTTAAATGTGGGAATAACACTCTTTTATCTTACCTAATTTGTGAAGTCTTTGGTGCAGGCAGAACTCTTCAGGACATAACGAAAGACATCAGAAATTTTAACAAATATTTGGGATAGAACATTGTGTACATTAAAAACTTTAGATGAGGAATATTAAATTCTAGCGGGCTGAACGAAAATTTCTAGGGATTGGCTGAAAAATGATTGGTTATTGGAATTATGTGGATATCAACAAAGATGAGAGTGTAATCCGATGAGAGCATAGGGGCCCAGATGAGATTTAGAAAATAGGATTATTAGAAAAGAAGGGGACTTTTTAAGTCTCCTTTGAAAAGGATGTGGATTTGTCGGAATTGGTACAGAGGAGAGCAACAAGATTAATTAGGGGAACAAAAGGGTGCTCCTACCAGGAAAGATTTCAGTCCTGGAAACTATGCATCTGCGAAGAGACTTCATCGAAGTGCTTAAGACTTTAAAGGGATGGAAGGAATTAAAGGCTGATGACATCCTTACTCCCTTTCGTGCGACGCATATAAGGGGACAGAAACCGGAAAAAGATGGCGGCATTTATTGTTGGAACAAACTTTCATATGGTGTTGTGGAAGTGGGTAGTTTAAATAAATTTATTTGAGGAGGACTCATTTGGTTACCTTATTCTTCGTGTACCCCTTCATGTATCACCGCCTTCGGTCTGGCTGCTGGAAACAAACCTAAACAGACGAGTAACCTTCTGTTTATTAATCATCTGGCTAGATGGCGCCATTGCTCTTCCTGCCTCTTTAATGAAAGCTGACATTGGTACATCTTCAAGACTTCTGAGTACGTGGAAAGGGCCTAGGCTCGAACCCGTCGTTAAATGCCACGCTAAATTAACAAAATTGCACATTATTAAATTAAACTTCGGGACAAAACAATGTCCCCAAAACATTTTTGGGAAGACCGGGACATTGCATCCAAAAGCGGGACATCTAGTCGCCGCAGACAAAGATACAAGGAGTGGACAAGTTGTACACAAAGCCTTGGAAAGTTGACGTTTTCTGCAGGTAATTCAAACAACTTTTTAACATTATTTTCAACCATCCGTTACTCCAAACTTGTGACCTGCTCCATCTTGCGTGCCAATGACCACCATAACAACATACTCTACTGACATCTAACGATTAAAAAATAGCACTATCCATAACACCAATAAAGAAACATTGTATTTCATTACCAAAATACTGACCAAACTTTAACATTTGAAATTAAACAGATTTAAGATTAAACATTAACCGCGCTTACTCATCTGAGGGGATTATGGAACATTGCTAAACCTCATAATCGCGAAACCCTTGCGTTGACTTGATTTCTATTTAGCTGCTGTCCACCGACTAATATTTCACGGCGCTTTGCGTGACCTCCGATAACAGGATGGCTTACGTCAAACAACCTTTTCATTGAGGTGAAATTGGCTCGAGATAATAAGCATTTTCTTTTAAAAATGCTTTCGGGTTAGTCACACGAATCGCGAGATGTACACGCACTTGTCACGTGACCAGAGGTGATGTATCGCTTTAATTAGTGTGGACCACTAATTCGGAGGCAGGATGATGAGGAATGAAGCTTTCCTGCAGGCACCCCGAGCAAGGCCGTGACTGATTCTGTGGTCGCCATGAAATGATGTGAAATATTGCGGCGGAGATTACTCGTGCGCCTTTTCAGGCCGAAGTCGCTGCCAACCATAAGAATTCATTCATTTATCACCATCGTTTACGATACCGTCGGTGGCGCTTCTGTCCGGGAACCCCAATATTTTAAAAGTCCAGATGACGAAAGGGGAGAAAAAAATAAATAAATAAAGCGGAATTTTTAGTTTTCAGAAACAGGGCAGATCTTTCCAGTGGTAACACAAAGAAGTCTTTTGGTCCTGATGGCTCTCCACTTGATCTTAAAGCTTGTTCTGGCATTAACACTGTTTCTGTCATGTATCCCTCACCCTGTACTGATATTTTGCGTTTACACCCTCAAACATTTCGTCTTGCCACTGTTGAAAAACTGAACTCCATCTGTTGTTGTTGTTGTTGTTGTAGGGTTTTAGGAGCATCAGCAACTAAGGACATGTTGTTTCGTGAATATTGTCTAAATTGGTGTGTTCTACGGTCAATTTTAAGTTTGCTGGATGAAAAACCCGAATTTCCAGGAGAAAAAACCATGATACCATCATCTGAGACCTACTAACTGAGCCACGTTGCGAAAAACATGCATAAAGATTCCTCCAGTCATCGACGGGATTCGAACTCAGGTCTTTTCCACCCGGTGTGGAAAAGATGGCGATCCTACCAACTGTGCTACGCACCAAGGATTCCAATTGTTGTCGAAATACGTTTGGGGTGCGCACTAACATCAGCACCTTAAGCCATAATTGCTCCAGTTTATTATTTCTGTACTCAGTGTACCTTTACTGGTCGAATTGCACGTTGCGCAGGATTGAAAACCGAGAATAACCGACGGGGAACCCGATCCTCTCCCTGAGATCGGCTAATTACGGCTCCCACTGAAGAGGCTTTTAAAAATTCCGCAGCACGATTCGAACCCAGACCTTACAAACGAGTGAAAAGCGGCGGAACCACTATGCTGTCGCGAAGGACTCTATGATCACGTGTTCCTTCGATTAATAGCACAATCCAAGGCAGGGCTTTCAACGTTTTTCCTAGACACAGAAGAAAGATCGAATAAGAAATCAATGGTAATAAAACTGCTGAACTTCCCAGGTGTTCTGCTCAGCACTGATTGAAAAACCACTACAGCAGGAAAATCTCTGGGAACAGAATCAGAATGATGAAACGTCTTTTGAAAATCCTCAATGCAGACTTCGATTTCCTTTTCGTTCATTTTCATCTCGTCATAAATAAACGATGCTCCAAATTTCCGTGATCTACTGGGTGTGACCACTTCGATATTTTGGTGTCGGGCAGCATTTCAAATCCGGTGGCCACCGAACCCGATTTGCTACACTACAACAGAAGTAATATCAGCAGTAATGGAAAGGCCGGTTTATTTCTTTGCGAAACGTGCACCTGCACCGGACTCCTCGCATTTACAGGGACTCTGCGCTCTCTAAAAAAAAAAGAGAAAAAGTAAATTTTTCCAATCGGGCAAAGGAGTATTGGATTGCCAGAAACTCGTGAGATGTTTCAGTTGTCATTTGGACTGCATTAATACTTCTTTTCATTTATGCCTTTGCTTTGCCAGCCATCATTCCTGTCGTGTTCGATTCTTTCCCCCACCCTTAAAAAAACGCCCTCGGCAAATGCACGTGACGAAGTCGTTCGATATTCGGAATCGTTATTTGTCAGAAGCGTTAGAGATGAAAGGACTGCGACGGAGGTGGGGGGGGACACAGTCGAACGGCGAAAGAGCGGTGTTTGCGGAGTGGATTCGAGTCTGTTCTGACTCGACACACATTTCGTCTTGTGTACTCACTGCTGTGTCATTTTCGATTTGCGCAGTTTGCCTTCAGTGGTGGAGTAAGGTCAGAAGCCGGCTGTGCAGAGCTACACATCGTGTTTGTTCGTTATTCGTGGAAGGGTGTGCTCTGAGATATGCTTTTCTTTCTTTTCTTTTGTTGGTATTGTCTTACATTCAGCTGTAAGAATTAGTGAAGGATTAGTGGCTATCGACCGATAAAAGCAATTGGCAGATCGGTTGCTCACGATCCTGGAAGTTGTACTGCATACCGGATCTGTATAATTATGACCCTAGATGGCACTGCAATGCCCTCACCACATCTGGTCTTTACTATAACTTTTTCAAGAAGGGATATTATGATAAACGATAGTTGTAGCAAAATATGTGAATGCGGTGGTTAAATGATAATTTTCTTCAAGGTTTGAATTCGAACCTTTTGCATCCGATGCAGAGGATGGTGTATCCTCAAAAATGGACTGATTTTCCTGATACTCGGACCCCTCTTGGTTGATTTCCTTAAATGACGTCGAAGAAGGGACAGAGGGCGTGATGTTAATCTGCAGATGATCTCAAGATTGATAGAGAAGTTAAGGAACAGTGCCCAGCAGAGCTTCAGGATAACTTAGATAGACTTCAGGGGTGGTCAGAAAAGTGGTAGCGCATAAATACAGGCTCTCGCACTTGGGGAACAGCAATCCCAAAATAACTTCCTCACTTGATGGAGCTATATTACACACAGAGGAAGAAAGAGGCTTGGGATTTCGGGAGGACCCATGGTGTGCTATCGATGATTCATCGAACATTTGTTTGTGGATTGCCCCTAAAGAAAGACATCGGGCTTCTTGAAAGAGTCCAAAGAAAGAACAAGGTGCTCGGTGAGATCGGCAAAGTACAAATGAGGAAAGAATATGTGGGCTTAGAGAACTTGGTATCCCTCTCTAATTAGGCATCCCTTAAAGGAGAATTTATTGAGGTGTATGAGACTGAAAGATGAAAACAAAATGAACGAGAGTGAAATTTTCCCTATTATAAATGACTTCAGAATTACGAGTCAGAAATTCAAATTACGAGGAAAGAGATTTGGACTAATATTTAAGAAGTTTTCTTGTAGTTAGCGAGTTTTGATTACTGAAACAAGTTACTTCTATAGGTGGCTGAGGCTGATAACTTGGGCAAATTTAAAGGTCCGCTTGATTGACACCTATTTGAAGATGGAGTCAAATAGGTCGTTCATTTTCATTTAATTTAATTTAATTTAAATTTATTATTTTTAGAACGGTCTCGGGCTTCCTCACATTGTATAGAAATACTGACACGTGAAGTTATGCTAACGCTGAACCTCCGAGAAGGCATCAGCAGGAGAGCTACCAATAAGTCTTTGTACAGACCAAAAAAAAATCCCAGATCGGAATAGATTTTAATTTATAATATTAAATTGTTTACTAACTATACCACTAGATGGCGCCACGAAATCTAGACAATATTGGAGTCTTGTGGGGGAATGTCTTTTAGACAGTTTCATATTTTTTTTTCCTACCAACGTTTCAGTTTTTTTTTTTTTTTTTCCTTTCGAACTGATACCATCTTATTTTTCTCCTACAAGCCCGAAATGTCATTTGGTGATTGACCAGCCGATAGTTATTAGTTAGTGGCAACGTGACCTAGTATGGTGGGTTGTCTGACATCTCTCAACCCTTTCATTACTGCAGAGTTGACTAAGACGATGCGCATTTCCCTAATAAGTGCTTCGAGGCCACACACGTGATTGCGTGCATCGTGTGATGGGTATGATTTATTGCTTTAATTAGTGGTGTGTGGACAAATGTCCAATACGATAATGGACCTTGTTGCAGATAGCGAGAGTTGGAATTAGAGTAATTCCGAGGTCGCCAGCGAGTGACGCAAATTCACAGCTCCAACTTTATCTCGAAGTTAATGAGAATATTAACAGCGAGCAGAGGAAACTTTGCCTTTGTAGCAATTACCGGGAATTCCCCTTAAAGAGGCTCAGATTCCACCTAGATGGTTCAATGTGAGGCACCGCTACATGTACGCAATACAAGTGAGCTGCGATTGGGAAATTACGCACCTTATGAGCCCTGACTGTGACTGCGCGCAGATAAGCAATTATCCTTTGTACCTTGAACAACGAACGTGGCTGGACACAAAAGGAGCATCGCTCTCGTTGTTCTGAAGTCGGTACGACACTTCAGAACAACGAGAACAACGCAAAATCCTTGGATATCAGTCATCGACATCTTGAATGGGCTAGCGTTTCACTATTTGGAGTCTCCGGACAGCGTGGACCAGTTGAAGCAATGAGGTATCTTCATTAATACAATATAAACAACGTAATAACGAACTGCATATAAGGGGTGACCATTCAATTCGCGGACTGGTGCAAGATCTTATCTTAATTGTCATCATCTGAATCTTCTGATTTCTCCTTCTCGAAATACTTTTCCTTCAACTTCACATACTTTAGCCACCGTCGTACCTAAGCATTAAATGAGTCTCGCAAGCCATTTTTTGAAAGACTGGGAAGCCCTTCCGTTGTGGCTTTGTGAGCATCGTTGTGACGGACGCGAAACGCTTGCCTTTCACCGCTTTCTTCAGACGTGGAAACAAGAAGAAATCACACGGGGCTAAGTCCGGTGAATAAGGGGCATGTGGCAGAACCTCGACACCTATAGCAGTGATCACTGTCTGACACAATATTAGCTGAATGGGGTCTGGGGTGGTCTTGATGGATTAACCTCTTCAGACCAGAATATGGCTGTCCTCCCAAGGCACTCATTACCACACCCTTCATTCATCTCTTTAACTGTTTCCAATGCATTTAACCTCATCTGACACAATAACGACTCACATATCTCTGTTCAATCTGTATGTCCGACATGATGCTTGCTTCAAAACGATCGTCAGTGACACGCGGCTAAAAAAAACTCTCTTCACGCAACACTAGCTGGATAAGTACTGTCATGCGCAAACAGTCTGCTCAGTAGCGATCAGGGAGAACCCCCTAGCGGCAGTTATGGAAAGTTCGCGCGGGAAACAATAAATCTTGCACCAGTCCGCGAATTAAATAATCGCCCCTCGTATTAATGAATTATAATATTGTTTGGATACCGTGAGCAACAGAATAATGCACCGTTATGAAAAGCTACAAGAATAATTACTGGTGGCATGATTATAATCATGAATCATTGGATGAATTTTTTCCCTCAAATCTTCAGAAGCAGGTTTTGCAGTTTATTCCCCTTTTGGAACAAATGACCTGCTAAAAAACATAAAAAAAAATAAGAAAATAGATTCCCGTTACATTTTTGAGCATTAGAGTCACGTGCCAGCAGTGCACTACCTGCTCTCGTGTTTGCCGACTTGAATACATTCCGATGGGAGCCAGACATAAGTGACAGCAGTCTGAATATTCTGCTGTTTCTTAAATAAACGTCTCTCAGCGCGACAACTGTATTGATTGCGCATGACAAGGATGAGAGGGTTGTCTTCTGTATTTGAACGTTTCGAGTCAGGTGGGCAGCCGTGAACATCCGAGTTGCCTATCGATTATCTATTCCGCGCTTCCAATACTGAGGATTCGCGGTGTTCATCTGGAAAAGTTCCGAAGTGCAAAAGAGCCAGAAAGATGTAGATCTCCGCCCTCGTGCACGAATGCGGACACAGAAGTGGAAACAAATGTGACAGCCGCTTGATGCACGACGCCAGATAAAAGATGATTTTTGCCATAGCTGTTGGCATCAGCTTCATAATTTGTCCTCTCTGCTGGAAAACAGCGGTAAATTGTTCTCTTTTAACACACCAGGAGCTGCTCCACAAACACATTTCAACATTTTGCCTCCAATCATTTCATAAAAGAAAGCTGCGGTATCTAAGAAACACATTTCAGATTGCCCAAGGAGCCACGCAGCTTCTACCATTTATTTCTACTTCCAGAAAAGCGTGCTCTTTTAAAATCTTAACTACGAATTTTTTAAAGAAATAAAATTTATAGAAAAAAAATCAATTTCCAGAATTTAGAATTTTTTGTTGAAAACCAACCAATTTCAAGAAAAAAATTAGTATAGAAAAATTATTTTACTCAGAAAAAATGCGATAGAAAAAATTTATTTTTCCAGAAAAATTAATAGAGAAAAAAATCATTTTCCAAAAATACTATAGAAAAGTCGACTTTTACAGAAAAAATTTAATTTCAAAACTACTGTAGAAAAGTCGATTGTTTTCCAGAAAGATTTAATATGGAAAATTGATTTCTTCCAGAAAAAGTTTACTATGGAAAATCTATTTTTTTTTTGCAGAAAAAATGCTATACAAAATTAATTTTTCCAGCAAAAATAACGTAGAAAAATTATTTTCTGAAACTACTATAGAAAAGTCGAGTGTTTTCCAGAAAAATTTTATATGGAAAAATTGATTACTTCCACAAGAGGTTTACTATGGAAAAATCGATTTTTCTCCACCAAAAATGCTATAGAAAAATTAAAATTTCCAGAAAAAGTAATATGCAAAAATTATTTTCCAAAAATATAAAAAAATTTATTTTTTACAGAGAAATTTAGATATGAAAAGTCGATTTCCTCCAGAAAAAGTATAGCATGGAAAAATCGATTTTTCCAAAAAAATTGTATAGAAAAATTAATTTTTCCAGAAAAAATATAGAAAAAATATTTTTACAAAAAAATAATATAGAAAAAAATTATTTTCCTAAATAATATTTTTCTTAATTTTTTTTTCCGAAATAATTTTTTTCTTAATTTTTTTCGAAATAATTCTTTTCTTAATTTAAAAAAAAATTTCCGTAATAATGATTAGAAAAGTCCATTGTTTTCCAGAAAAAGTTTGCTATGGAAAAACTGGTTTTTTGAAGAAAAATTACTATGAAAAAATTGTTATGAAAAATTGATTTTTTCGAAAGAAAGTTTACTGTGGAAAATTGCGATATTTACAGAAAATTTTACTGTATAAAAATTAGCTTTTTTCCCCCCAGAATTACTATAGAAAAATCTCTGGCTACGCTTATGTTCATAGGTTATGGAAGCAGCAGAATTGCTCTCAACATTCTAAAATTATTTAAAAATAATAATAATAAAATAAATATTGAATTGTGGCTAAAATCACGCCACCTAGTAAATCCTTCACGCCCCCAATAGTTTAACTTTAGAAGCATTTCATAAACGTGCAACAAAAATGGATGCAGTTTGGAGCATGCGCCACCCACACGCACTGTTTATGATAAGACCCCGTTATAAACAATGTTTAAACTTTCCACGCTCTGAGCAGACACCGCAGCAAAGAATTCAGTTTAAATGCAGCCTCCCACCAGAACTCATATCAGAGTGAGGTTACCCTTCGCAACTCACGAGGCTAACTCTTCCCCCCTCTCGTGCTGTTAGAAGTGAAAATCGATAAACAAAGATTAGAGACGGTTATTGCCCTACATGTGTCGATCCAACCGGAGAGGTCGTGACCCTTCGTAATAACACACAGAAGCGTCGATGTTTAAACATATACAAAACGACGCTTATTAAAAACTGCGGCATCGAAAATAAGCGTTCCCAGTGGCGCAATTTGCTACGGAATGCCTGGCGGTGAGGGCCCCGAGATTAATGAGATCGGAGCTGCCAAGACGGTTAATACTCACGGACTCTACTTATCGGGGCCGTACAACGAGTCAAGAACGGGTCATGGGCACGGAGATAAGGCCGCTTCCACACAAACAATAATTAACAAGTCCGCGGAGAACTCCACAAAATGCGCGCAGTTTCTTCGCAAGAATCGACAGCTCGTCTGCATCGCAAGACACAATAAATCGCAATTTACCTGAGGTAAGTAATCGATATTTATAAAAAGTAACCTCATCGAAGCGTGCTACGATTGACTTTCGTTAATCCCGGTAAATGTTACTCCGACATTCCCCACGTTGGCAGTGAATCGGTGATTAGTGCACGACTCCATTACATCGTATATCTGAATAACTGCGGTGATCCCTGGTCTCGAGAGTGTACTTTGTTTCACCCGATTGCTAATATTCTGGGAATGTACAAAAGTTCATTTGATATTAAAATTCGGCCGATTATTATTTATTTATTTTTCTTAATTTCACGTTCTTAGACTAAGGCGCATTTAGGGCTAGAGCCTCAAGCTGCGAACAAATTTGGACTATGTATATAAAGTGCTTGGCATCATAATACACAGCCATTTCTGAATAAACAGAAAATTTTTTAAGGTGGCATCGTTTTAGGTTATGAAGGTATTCACAATATGAGATATAACCTAAAACGATGCCACCTTAAAAAATTTTCTGTTTATTCAGAAATGGCTGTGTATTATGATGCCAAGCACTTTATATACATAGTCCAAATTTGTTCGCAGCTTGAGGCTCTAGCCCTAAATGCGCCTTAGTCTAAATACATCATACACCATCAGGCATCTCTCATATTGTGGAGTTATACTTCATAACTGTTTTTGCCATCATTGCATCACTTGGGTACCTACCCACTCACTGAAGAAGGGCCAAATAGCCCTGAAACAGTGCTGTCTGGGTGGTGGTACCTATCTGAGAATAAGTAACATTAGTCTTCTCCTTAGGTGAAGCGTTACTTATTCGAAGTAGTGCAATATCATGGCAACTCGTTGTGAAGGTATTCACAATATGAGATATAACCTAAAACGATGCCACCTTAAAAATTTTTCTGTTTATTCAGAAATGGCTGTGTATTATGATGCCAAGCACTTTATATACATTTCACGTTCTTAATAAAACATATAATTTCTTGAAAAACAGTAATTTATTTTAGTATTAAATATTATAAGATTTCTCGTAGAACAGCATATGCAACTTGGAGGGATTAATGATTTACTAAAGAGACTGTCATTAGAATTGTGAGTAAGATCAAGTCACGTTCTTAACAAGCAGAGTGGAATTAAATGCCAGGAAAATCTGGCGAGAGGCCCGTCTCAGAGATGGAGACTTCGGTTTCTATTCCGGAGGACGAGTTTCGTAAGTCACATGAGGACCGCGCCATTCATGGTCGACTTTGTTATTCAGGGTTTGAACTAGTGACGGGCAAAATCAAGAGGACATAATCCATTATTTCGATTATATTTATGTCATTCGAATGATTATTTTGTTTATGGAAAATCATTCGGTGCCTGATCTTAACATGCTCCAATTTGCAGAATTTTAGCCTTTCTTGGTAAGAGAACCCTCTGGTTCCCCTCACCAATCTTGATGCCCTTCTCTGTACACGTTCAAGCAACTCTACATCCTTCTTAAAATGAGGTTTCTAGACTGTACACAGTACTCGAGGCGTGACCTGACCATTGCCTTATACAGAGGGACAACCACCTCCTTTTTCCTACTAGCAAAATTCCTGTATATCATTGACGATACCCCAACGACATGCTCTGGCAGTCTGTCTACACTGCTCAGAAAACTTCATATCTGACTGTACAATTACTGCCAGGTATTTTTCATTTTCTACCACTCTAAGCGTAGTATCACCACAGTTGGTACTTTTCTCTGGGATTACTTCTACCCATATGCAGTACTTTGCATTTGCCAATGTTAAAATTTAGTTGCTATATAGAGAGAGAGATAATCTTTATTGCCCTTCACGGCCATAAAGCCAGGGGTTTATAGCCTTCCGATACTTCCGGGATAATCGAACAATTATTTACAAAACAAAGGTAATTATACAAACGAAAACATATTTTAATACAAAGGAGAGAACTCCTCACGAGAGTTAGGTCTGATTGAGCTGGCTTAACATCGAGATAAGAGCACCAAGCTCAATCAGACAGGAACAGATGCAAGGTACACATCAGTCATTGCGGATTAGTCCTACTAGTCATAATTTTTTGCCGGTAAGTCCGGTCAACAGCCAATTTGTTCAAGTCGGCGTCAAGTGCCTGGGTTTGCTTGAACATTTGCTGAGGGAGGAACCTGTCCGAGAGATGGAGTCGTGCTGAACGCGAGTAGAGCTCGGGATTGGCCCTAAGGGTAGCAGGTGGAATCCTCCAGCCACAGGTATCCCAGAATGAAGGTGTTGCAATTATGCCTATTATCATCTTGACTGTTGCTAGGAGGCGTTGGTCGTCGACTAAGGTGGGAAGCCGTGGAATCCGGAGAGAATAGGCAAGCTGCGTGATGCGAATCAGAGCTGGAAGGTTGTGCTTCCTGTTGGCCCACTTTAGGAGCCAGAACTCTGCGGCAAAGAGTGGTTTCTTTATTGACGGTGCCGCTGAAATTCAAATTTCAGCAGCATAGAGTAAAGGTGGAAAGATAACTGTTCTTATGTACCTCACGGTTGTCTTTTTATCTGTGATATGAAGGAGATGCTGTTTTGCTATCCACCGGAGTCTTGAAGCACATGTGAGGAGCATGTCTATGTGGGCGTTGAATCGAAGTTTGGAATCGAATACAACGCCCAGATCACGATGGCTGGACAAAATTGGGATGAGGGTGTTGCCGACCGAAGGCTGGAGAGAAGAAGGAGTTTGCTTCAATGAATATACCATGAATTCGGACTTAGCAGGATTCATCTTGAGCCCAACTGGCAGAGGTAATATGAGACTGCAGTGAGAGTGTTGTTAATTGCCGCTTTTACCAGATCTAGGTCTTGGCCGAGGATGATGGGAGTGAATATCTTGAGATCATCCGCATAGCTCAGTAGACATCGAGAATGTGCAACCAGTGGTGAAATAATAGATGAAAACAGAAGGCCCGAAAGGACCCCTCATTGTGGGACTCCTGCAGTGACGGAACTTGTAAGGATGCGATCTCCTGTATGACGCTTTATAACTCTGTCATGCAGAAGAGAGGAGAGAAAGCATAGTATGTTCCCTATGATCTGGAAGTGGCATTCCAGGAGAGTGAGAAGTTGGTTGACTTGAACGGCATCAAATGCGGCCTCAATGTCTAAGTAACACCTAGTTCTTGCCTTTTCTCAAATTCTGACAAGATAGTACTCGTGGTTGCTAGCAGATTGGTGATCGTTGATCTGTTTGGAAGGGAGTAGTGAATTTGGGCTGGATTACTGGATCTTGTCAAGTGAGAATGGGAAGTAAGGCCTTCTCCAGGAGCTTCAGCAGGCTGCAGGAGTTGGAGGGGTCGGTAGTGTTTAGGTTGCGATGGCGACTGAACTTTAGCTAAAGGTTTGATGAGATAGTTTTTCCACTGCTGTGAGAAAATCTGGTTCGAGAGTAACTGGTTGAAGATAATTAAAAGTGGCTGAATAATGTACAAAGTTAGGCATTTGAGCATGAATTGGGGAACTCCATCATCATCGGTGGTTGACGAGGCAGGTAGAGAATTGATGGCTACGATCAGCTGTTGTTTTGTGATCTGAATGATATTCAACACTTCGTGATGGGTGGGCTCTGTTGGTAGAGCCAGATCTGAGTTTGGCATAGGATTACGGTTAAATTTTTTTTTTTTTTTTTTTTTTACTTTGTGACGAAATCGAGCCATAATTCAGGATCAAGTTGCAAAGGAGAATGAAGGTTCACTTTCTTGTATGGAATTTTTCCTTTAGCCAGATCACGGTTAACGTACAATTTGATTGCCTCAGATTTCAGGCGATTAAATTGAGCCCGCGCCCTTGAATTGAATAAACGATGCGATCATTGACATTTTGCGACTGTTTCCATGTGCGATGGAGCTGTTGCTTCAGCTGGAAAGTCATTTTGAGTTCCGAATTCAACCAAAGTCTTGTATATGGACTGATTGTGATTTTTCTAGAGGCAGCATATTTGGCAACCGTGTTGATCCAGTTTGTGAGAATGTTCACAGCTAGTTCTGGGTCACAAGTCTCTAAGGCCATCCCATCCAGGGAATGAGAGAGGCGGCTCTGATGCACTTATCTATATCAAGTAAGTTTGGGGCTAGTGGTGTCAACCTTTTTTGTTGTCCTTCTGGCTTCTAATTTGGGGGCTGGCGGATATGCAGTCACATGTATTGGGATATGATCAGAGTCAAATGACGTTTCTGCAATGTAATCAAGGGTGCAAGGGATAAAGGCTAGAACTAGATCTAAGAGGTCATTCCCCGTGGTCTGAGCTTCATTAATAAGTTGTAAGTCAGCACATCTCAAGTGTGCAAGAAGATCCTTTTTCAGATTAGATAGCTGAGGAGGTAAATTGAAGTCACCACAAATTAAGTGAGACAAATTAAGATCTCCCACAAATTAAGTGAGAAGCCGTGGGATGCAGCTGATTGATTAACCAGTTGGGTACTTCAAGGATGATTTGCTGGGAAGGCGTTGGGGGTATATACACCACACAGACGTCAAACGTCACAAAATTGTGTCCTAACGTAATGATGATTGCTTCATAATTGGGAGAGTTGCTGGATTTATTATCCAATAGCTTGAAAGCAGATTTCTTGTAAAATATTGCGACGCCTCCACCCTTGCGTGCAATCCGAGATGTGAATACGACCCTATAATCAGCTGGAGCAGCTGCCGCTATGAAATCTTGATCATCATTGAGCCAGGTTTCGGTAATGGCGAGCAGATCAAAATATCCGGGGAGCAGAATTTGCTCCATAGTGTCAAGCTTGTTCCTAAGACTACGCACATTCTGATGAAAGATGGTGCAGGCAGGTACTCTAGGTACTGTGATGCGGACGGATGGTCTCTGACATGGCACTACGCGATTCAACAGGGTGTGTCTAGGATTCACGATCACAGGTATCGGCATATTGGTGTTCTGTGTCTGTGCTTCTGGTTGCGGTAACGAGATCTGTGATTGCTATGAATCAGGGTACCATTGGTGGAAGTCCTTTCCATTACTTCTATATCGCTGCCCTTTATGCCCGAGATATGGCATAACAAGAACTTCAGCAGGCCAGATTTCAGGATTGAAGTGCTTCAAAATCTGCAGCAACTACATCGATCTTAAAGGAGGCGTAGGTGGGATATTTCGTGGATAGCTTGGTGACTCTACCATTCATTTTGAATGCAGCAAGAAGGTTTTCCACATCATCAGCTGTGGTAACAGGGGACAGCCTACTACTGAAGACATTACGCATCCGCTTGTCCATCGTTCCAGTGTTCGCAATTTGCACCTTGTTGAAGTGCGGATTGGTTCCAATAACTTTAAAATTGGGGCTTAGTTCCTTAAGAGTTGGATTACAGGTGAGTGTTCTTTGTTCTTTTATTCCTTGGCTTGCAATCATTGCATACGTTGTAGTGTCTCTATGGGTCTTTACATTAGATACAAATGTAGTCCCAGTATAATGGTTACCTCTCACGTTGTTTCAGGTGGAGCCACAGTTGCGATATACTACAGCAGCCAAAGCATTATCTGGTTTCGAGAGCGAGGACCCCATATCTGAGTTTTGTGATTGCGAATAGGTGGAACGTGGCAGGTTCTGCTCCTGATGACTTCTTTGGATCTTCTGGGAGGCAGTATTTCCTGAGTATCCGTTGGCATCTGCTGTGTTTTCAGCATATACTGGTCTAGTGCTACGTTCAGGGCACACAACTTCAGCCTCACATATTGTAAGAATAGAGGATGGAGAGGGGTCATGTGGTAATAAAGATGGGGTGGTTTAGGTAGGAGCTCTCGGTTTCGCATGAAAGTGTCCGTCAGGAGGATGCTGCTCATGATGGTCAGTTTGAACAGCAAGATCACAAACAGATTGCTTCAGGTCATCAAAGTTTTTCCCCAACACCTCCAATGTTTTGTGTATGCATTCATTGTGTTCTCGTAGTCGCTTGTTTTCAACAAGTAGGTCTGCGAGGATATTATGAATTGGGGATAGCTTCACACATAGAGTTGTCTCGATATTTGTGAGGAGCGAGACAAAGAGTGGACTGTGTTCGAGTGATGCTTGATTAACAATTGCGGAGATCTCTGTTGATAGGATGTTATCCTGTTATAAACTAATAGATTTTTGCATGATGAGTTCTGAAAGGCAGTTTTGTTCTGCCAGTAATGAGTCAGGTACCAATTCCTCATGTGAATCTGGCGATCTCAGTTTTTCCGTGTCTACTTCAGGTTCGGGTTGGTCCTGTGCTCAGGTGTATCCGAAATTTGCTTAACGTCGATGTTAAAAGTTTTTGTCAGCCTATCGACTTAATTTCCATAGATCTTGTTGCAGTAGCTCATCGTGATGACTGTCGTTAACCACCCTGCCAACCTTTGCATCATCTGCAAACTTAGGCATTAAGCCTGATATGCCTTCATCAGTATCATTGATAAATATTGAAAACAACAACGGGCCACAGTGCTGAAACCTGGGAAACTCCGCTAATAACATTAGTCCACGAAGAGCAGGGCCCATTGATATACATTCTGTGTCCTTCCACTTAACCATCCCTTAAGGCCACATTGCATCAGTTTGTACAGAAGTCTTTTAGTGGAACAGTATCAAGTCTTTCTGAAATCCAAGTATACGATGTCAAAATTATATTTCGATTTCACTTCAACAGATTGGTAACTTATCATCACAGTAACTTATCAGATTGGTTAGACAAGACCACTCTTTAACGAATCCATGCTGTCATTGCAGTATAATTGCATGCCTATCCAGAAGAGCCTGCATTACTTCTGTTACCAGTGATTCCATTATTTTCCTCGAACAGACGTGAAGCTAAACAGGTCTGTAATTACTCACGTCGCCTTTTGATCCGCCTTTATGAATTAGGGATATAATTCACCCATCTCCAGACCATAGGAACCTCGCCTGAATCCAAGGATGCTCTCATAATTATGGCTAAGGGTTTGCTTACCTCCTTTTCTGCCACAATTAATATAATTGGATAGATTCCATCCACACCAGCTGCTTTTTTTAATGTCCATCTTCCAATTTCTCCTACTCTTCCTTTCACTTATCACAAAGTCATTTAGGTCCTCGTAGAGTTTGATAAACTTCTGGCATCCTCTTCCCTAAAGAATTCCTCATGTGTGAATGTAGATGCAAAATACCCATTCAATTTATCCTTAACCTGAGCAGGGTCATCAACATAGACATCAAGTGACCCAATGTGATTCAACCCTTTCCTTCTGCTGTTAATAAGCATAGAAGTATTTGCTGTTTTTCTTTGCATTCTTTGCCAGAGGCTTCTTAGATTCTGCCTTAGCTTGTCTAATCTTCTTTGTGACTTCATTACTATATTTATATCTACCATAGGCTCCTGTATCGCCCACGTGGGTAGCACAGTTGACATGATCACCGTCCTCCCCACATCGGGTGGAAAAGACCCGAGTTCGAGTCCCGTCGATGATGTGAGGGATTTTTATAGGCCTTTTTCACAATGTGGCAGAGTTAGTTGGTCTCAGGGGAGGGTACCATGGTTTTTTTCTCCCGGAAACACTGATTATTCGTCCATAAATCAGAAAGTGGACCTCGGAACACACACTATTTACAGACGGCAAACACGGAGCAACATGGACTTTGTCGCTGATGCTCCAAGCCTTGCTACAATAACAACAACTTCTGTATCACCTTGATAATTTATATGCATCCATGCATTTTTCTTCTGTGCCACTCGTCTCAATAGTTCATCGGACATCCATTTATCCCTTGAACAGTATTTCTTCTTTGGTATCAAAAGCCTGGTAGCTTCTTAGATTACTTTCTTGAATACTTCTATTTAGAATTTGCTGTTGGAAACATCATGATTAGTCCCATTTCACATCATTTAAAAACTGTCTGAAAGCACTACAGACACCCTTATGAAAGCGTTCGATTCAAAGTTCGAAAGCATTCCATTCGATATCGTTCGATTATTTTATTCGAATGAAACAGTCAAATTATATGATTCCATTATTTAAATTATCGAAATCTCTCAATCATTAATTATTCGATTATGTGCATCCTGGCCGTGAATAGAGTTGCTAGGTTGATTAATTTGTCTTCTCCATGATGGCGTTCCACGGTTTCCAGTGCACATTGGAGAATAAGACGACCTTAGAGATTGTGAGGGATTTTCCAAAGGTTGTGCCATCTTGGTACCCACTGTTTCAAACCGAGTTAACTTTGAGATATATTGATCGGATCGAGGACCTGATTGGAGAATAAAGTTCTCGATCAGGCGTTTACATCAAGCAGCGCTCATCAAAGAAGTGTTTTTCATCCCATGAAATTTTACGATCTCTCTGTGATAAGGTGAATATCGAAATTTATTTTTGTCTTCTTTTCAGTTGCTAGGATTTGAGTTGATTTGCTGACATGTACGCTTAGACCACTGCTTCCTAGATAACTGAAGAAGTATTGATTGTTAATGCATCCGATGAGGCTTTCGAAGATATTAAGAAGACCAAAAAGCGACTGAGTTGGTTCTGTAATATTTTATGGTTGTGTATTGTTTCCAGACCTTATGGACAGAGGCTGTGTCCAATATTTTGTTGAAGATGTGGAGGAAGATGTGCTTAGTTACAATAAATAGAAGAAACGTTCCAGGGGAAGCAGATGAAAATGTGTTTTTTGGAAGTAATTTCTCATAACGCGAGGAGATCTGTCTTTGAATTTTCTACTCTTTCGATTATCAAAGAATAAAAGAGAAATATGCGGTTTTAATCCTTTTATCCATAGTGGAAAACCCCCAAAATACTAAATGGAACTTTAGGACTTCGGTGAGTCTTTTTTTGTACTCGTCTGTTAGCTGAAAGGCATTTGCAGAGCAGGTAACGTAAGAAGTTAATTCCGTGGAGAGTCGACAATTCTCGAAGTACCTTGCGAGAAGTAAAGGAGCATCAGATAAGTAGAAAGCTATTAAAGTCACATTACGATACAAAGGAAAGACAGAACCCTGGGGACACAGCAGTTTGCGAAATATCCAGAGAGAGAGAGAGAGAGAGAGAGAAGAGAGAGAGAGAGAGAGAGAGAGAGAGAGAGAGAGAGAGAGTTTTCCAAGAACAGCGACGCAAACTATAAGACCTTTCCTTCTTCTCAAGGAGAAGAAACTCGGTAGATGAAAATCCAAGGGTAATTCCTTGTACCACCTTTGGTAACAGCAGCAGGAGGGCATCTAAGGAGTGCTGTTATTTGATGACTCGTATTTCTCCAGAAAAATATCATCTAGGATGAATGCGAATCTGCTTAGAACTGCGCATGCTCGGTTTATTTTACGAGATCTCTAAAACGGTGTTGGAATGATTGGAAGTCGTGTTGCATCGAGTTAGATATTGCGGACGGACGTCTGCACACAGCTGGTGGCGCCACCTATTTTGTGTGTACTAGGAGTGTACGGATGTTTTACAATTGTGCCGGGGCGCAGTCGGATGGTGCGCGGTTATTTTTGTTTTTAAAAATGTTTTCTTTTGAATTCCCCCTCCCCGGAGCCTCGTTGCCTCAATGAACGCCTCTTAGACACGCGCATAAATGAACGCAATCTTGTAAAGTGGTTCTGCTTCGGAAGAGGAGAGTATTTGGGATTGTGGGAAGGGGAAAAAAAAGGTAATGCGATTAACGGAACCTTTTTTGTAATCGCCGAATGAACTCGTGAGGTGTCGGTCCGCATTGCGGTTCGCTGTCGAAATCTGATGGGGCTTTTTAAAGTAAATAATTAGCCGGTGTAAATGTAGGCGCACGAGGAGAATGCCTTCCTTCGTGTTCTCCAAACTGTGGGGGGGGGAGGTGTAGATTTTGTTGGGAGTCATAAGCGCAAATTAGCCACAAATGAAGTGGCACGAGGGAGTGCTGTCACAAGAGCGAGACAAATAAAGACGCCGCTGAAATTGTTGTCGACAAAACGGAATTAGGAGAAGAGAAAACAGCGCAAATTAAAGGCGCGCTTTTAACAATTATTAAAACAACATTTCGCTGAAAAATACTCTGACAGGTTCTGACACGTGAAGTAATCTTCAGTACACCCGAAGCGCTCAAGTGTAGCTCTCTCTCTCTCTCATCTCTCTCTCTCTCTCTCTCACACAAACACACTTTCTTTCTCTTCCTCTCTCTCTCTCTTCCTTTCTTCCTCTTTCTTTTTTCTTCTCTCGTCTTCTATCTTTCTCCCTCTCTCTCTCTTTCCTTCCCTCCCTTTCTTGTTCCCTCTCCTCGCTCTCTTCTCCTCCACTATCGGGTCTCTTGACACTCCTATCGACACACGTGCATAAAAGGAGAGCGTTTCTTAAAGTCCATTTGACCGAATCATTCCGTATCGGTTCCATTTCTCGTGCATCGGAGCCGAGAACGACAAGTATCCGCTGGAAAAGTGACCAATCGGAAGAAATGTTGTGCGTGGGCTCAAAGGAGGATCGTAATCTCTGATCCAGGAAGTGACATCGAACGTTCCAACGAAGGAAAACCAAAACGGAACTGTTTTTGATCTCTGCTCAGTGAACGAAAGATGAATGAGGCGCAGTTTCCGTTTTTCTGAAAATGTAAACAGCGCTCCGCGTTAAACAGAAACGGACGACATTTTATTTCTTTGACGACTAGGGTGGAGAAGGACTTAATGAATTCTTCTGGGGGGGAAGGGAGGGAGGGAGGGAGGGGGGGGGAAGGATCAGGAAATTAGCGGAACTTCGGTCTTTCCAAATAGAAAACGCCAAAGCCCCGGACGAAATCACAATATTTGACGACTTCTGTTTACACTCCGTTAGATTACTCGTCAAAGGGGGGTCGAAACTTTTTTGCGCAGGGGGCTCCGGCTTCCACAAAGCGACAAAATTAGACTGTTAACTGCGAAAAAGGGATCCCCCGCGAAGTTATTGCAACAAACCGAATCTGGCGTAAAACTCTCTCTTTTAATTTAGACTGTCAGCGCGTGGGTAATCTCCCCTTTTCATTAAGGGGCCCCGGAAGATCTCATCCGCCGTCTTTTTGTGTCTGATGACAATTCGACGCAATTTTCTTTCCGGGAAGAAACTGCGGCCAATACAAAAGGGGGGATTTGGGCGGGATCGGCGCTTTTGCTAATGAGGCGAAGTTCGGGATTTTTAACGCGAGCGATAGATGGTTTGCCGATATTCATTACAACCCCTTCGACCCGGTTGCGTAAAAGGAAATTAGAAATGCGTTGATTTAATTAGCCGTTCGTATCGGAAAGGGGTCGCTTCGAGAAGAAACTTTAAATGAATTGCGTAACGAACTGTCACCGTGACAGCTGCCGATAACCTCCGAAGGGCAGCCCCGGAGGTCGATAGAAAGAAATCTGTCCGCATCTTCCTTACCCCCCACATTCCCCTCCCCTTTATACGCGCAAAATGTGCGTCTGAAAGTGGTGGTTTGGAGCGAGACAAGCGATTTAAAGAAATGTGCTCGAGCAGACGGAATAATAAATGACCAGCTCGTGCCAAAGTCGGAAACTAATTAGTTTGGAAACAAGATGAAGTGGAATTAGGGGCCGGTAATGGAAACAGAAACACCCCGGGATAGAAACAGAACGAAATGGAAATTTCTAAGCACCCGCATGCGCCGACAATTAAATGAATCGGTGGAGATGAGAGCAGGAAAGTGTATGAGAGCGACAACCCACCGAGTTCAACTGCGGAGATCGTTTTTCCGATGAACAAATCCGTCTGAAGGGTTTCGTCACGAGATATGATGTGTTTATGTGTCCATTTTACGACTGACTATCAGCCGCCATTCCTCTTACTTCGTGTCTTTCCAATGCATTTATGGTATCCGCGATATAACGTTGGCAATATTGGTGCCCACAAATACTTTTAAAAATGGCTTCCGCGTTCCGATTGAGCCACTGGTGACCAGTGAATTACGGAGTATAAATTTTCCATAAAAGCGATTCAGAAGTACCATCATCGAAGAAATGTGTACAGGTGGCGTGAATCATTTTAGAAATAGTCGCTCAAAGTGTAATAGGTGGATATCGCCCTATGGACTAATCAGAGTACCAACGCCTGATTCTTCAACATGCTCAAGAATTTGGTCAAGAAATATGTTGCTGTTTTTGTTTTCGGCCATATGCAACTAAGGCTGTAATGCGTCTGTCTTGTGTTATACACACCGCTGTGCATCTGTCAGCGGTACCAGTGGTCCCCCACAAAACCACGTAAGAGTGTCACTGTGAAGAAGCAAAACTGCCAAGGCCAGACGAAGGTGTAAGTAGTGTAGTTATCGTGAGAACAGAGTTATTGTGTTGTTCATTTGGCCTCTTAGTTACTGGAAGGCTCCCATACCAGGAAAGGGCATTCCAGCATCCATCCACGGCACGAGGAGCCGAACCAGGATAGTAGAGGAAAGCCTGTTGGGGTAAACTCCCTCCTACCTAGGAAGGAGGGAGAAGACACGGGAAAAGAAGTTGGGAAAGTGAGAAGGGGGGGGAGAAAGCGTTGAAAAAAGCGGGGACCACAAGGAGGGGTCCCTCAGGCGAGTAGGATATCACACTACTAGTGAGAGAACACCCAAAGACAGGAGTGGACAGCAACAGTACATGGTAGAGGTGATAGAGAAGGCGTGAGTGCCAGACGACGACAGAGGAAGGCATCCCTGCTTCAAAAAGGAGAACGTAGGCACAAGGAGGAGCCTGCGTGTAGAAATCCCATGCCAGCAGAGTGGCGTGGGATATTCGATCTGACACGACCCCATGATTCTCTACCTATACTGCTCGACAAAATTAACAGAAAAAAAATGTTTATCGTGAATTTCACAACAAATTTTATTGTGAACAGTGTCGCCGAAGGCGAATATTTGATATTATAGATATCTTGGCATGCACACTTCGAGTATCCAACAGAAATCGATCTACTACCTTACAGAACCGCAAAATATGCAAATTATTCATGCCTATAAAAATATGGTTGCGACCACATCACTTCCGTTTTTTGACTCGCTCAGTTTCCAACGTCACTGCACGTAGAACTCAAGTGGTGGAGGAATATCTTGAAACTGAAGATATCCAACGCAGACAAGCAACTCTTTGGTCACTTGGTGAGCTAAGGTCTGCGCTGGTGGGTGGAAGAATGGGATTTGTTGCCACAGAATCTTATAGACGCCCTTATATCGAGCATCGGTTCATCTCCATCAGGCCTGTTTAGCCTTTGGAGGGGATCATACGCCGTACTGATGTCATGTGATCATATACTTGTCCGAAGTTTCTCGCTGTCTCTCCTCATTTCATCATTATTCTCTGGTACACCACAATACCAAATTTTGTCCCGCTTCATCGCAACCTGCACGAGTTCCACCATGTTTCTACGTGTTCTGTTAATTTTGTCGAGTAGTCAAATGGAAGTATACTGTCAACAGAAGAAAATCTGTAGCCAAGACAATCACAAGGCCCAGGTACCTTGAAATGCACCTATGCGGCTGTACTATTGAGATGTGCTGGAAAATTGACCTTGACTTTGAAATAGACCTCACTGGATGGATGTTCGGTTCCTCAGTATGCTGCCACAATAAAAGGGATCACAGAGCGCTAAGTAGATGGATGGAACTCATCCCTATTTGAGAGTTTCAGAACAAAGCAGAAACTTCACAAAGAAGAAGAAACCACGATTAGTCTCGGATCGAATTCGTCCGCGCAATATTGTCTACTTCAGAAGATATCATGTGTTTCCGTCATATCGAAGCGTATATGAGGACCGGGGCAAAGTTCGGATGTATGTTGCCCCGGTCACCTTATACGCTTCGGTGAAGTTTTCATTCATCCTTCAAATGAATTTAAAACCTAATTCTTATATGTGTGTCGAATTTCGGAAACTCGCCTCATCATATTCTATTTGCATGCAGTATCATAGTTATTCTCATAAAAACTACATCTGAAAACCACCCTCAATAGTCACAAAAATGCCATCAACTCCCTTACTTCATCAGCTGGCTCGATCACATAACGAGGACCTTAGTCTTCGACAAGAAGCTTCCTTGCCAGTGGAATCCCTGAAAATCCAGTCTCAGTTGACTCCATCAGCTCCATCCAAATTACGAAGCAGTTAACTTATTCGAGCAACAAACAGCCTACCAGCCAAGCTCACAACTAGACGAGAGGTTCCTCAGTTTATGAATCCATTTCGTTGAACTCATTACTCTGCAATCTGCTTCTAGTCTTCTCAAGTTCATTGAGAAATCCTTCCTTTAAACTCTTACCCATTAGAAGCAACTACCGACATCCCATGCAGCTACAGAGAAGTTTCCCGATGTCAGTGATATTGTCCAACTGACAAATTGTTTTCAGAAACCCAAACTTACATATTTTTGGAGGATGAAAGGTCACCGATTTCAATTTCTCTTTGACGAATCTCCCGAGTTGAACTCGTCAAATGTCACGTCCAAAACGAGCTAAATCTGAGTGCAGCCCTTCAGAAGGAAATGAAAAGTAACTCCCACAATAGAAATCCGTTTCCCCAGTGGTCCCCGTATGCGTTAGAGTTTCGATTTGTTTGCCCTCGTATTTCATTACGAAGCTCGCCATCTCTTCAGACAGAACGCTGAATAAGTGCATCCATCGCTTAGCATTCACGTCGTGCTGGTAGAGGGACTGGGGCCCCGCCGTGATACAAACGTCCCCATCTCACGGGTAAACTTCCAATACTCTATCAATAGGAAGTGCAGTTTTAATCTTCTCCAGTTCCCATAAGACGGACTTCATCACTGCCATCCGATTCTTTCCCTTTGAACGAGACCTGCGAAACATTTAGATGAGGATAAGGGTAGACATTAGAGCCCTCTGGTGTAGTTTTTATAAAATACTTAACCTTCCACCTGCGTTTGACTCACTTTGACAACGAATAATTATTCTACGTATTTACTCTGAATTTTTTAATGTCTTCCGTATCTCTCCTCGACACCCTTATTTTACAAGGGAATAAATTGCAGACGAGGTCTGAACCGAAAGGACCCTTTCCCTATTTACGATGGTCATAAAACTGATTCCACACGGAAGTGGGATCAGTTTTATGGAGGTATTTTGGCTAATAATTTCGAATTTATGCGTAGCGTTGATAAGAAAGAAGGCCAACTTTTTCCCATCGCCATATAAGTTGAATTCTCCTCCTTTACTACATCGCGAAACGTATCCCCCCCTAAGTACGGATCCCCTAAAAAATTATGGACTTCTTTTCGTTACATCTAAAGAAATTAGAATATTTTCAAAGGACCTGTGACAACATTAAAAAATCATTTTTTAATGTTGTCACAGGTGAACAGTAAGAGAAAAGGGCCTCATGCATGTTATAGCTTAGGGCCAGAGCAAGTTTAAATCCAGCACTGCCTGGTTCTCCTCCTAGTGGTGTGTACGAGCAAACGCAGGGTCCCAACAGGGGCCCCGCGGCCAAGAAGCCAGAACAACAACAACAGAAAACTACATAAATCTACATAAACTCACCCTAATCTCTTATATGCCTAATCTCTGATACTGAAAAATAAATAATACCAAAAAAAGTAAGAACAAATTCAAGTTATTTAAAATCCAAGTGTCCACACTAATCCGTCACTATGGCAACACCCTAAAAATATCCAGCGAAAAATAATCGAAAGAAGCATACTACGTTGAGATAGTAAGGAGGAATTTTCTAACTGCTGATGTAAAAAAAAAAATCCTGTACATAATCAACGTTAGTGACTGAGTTAGCGTAATCTGGGAAGCGACGTCATTTCCGTCTCGCATTTTCGTTACCAATCGGTTTACTTCCGCCCGAAAAATTTAGGTGCCGCCAAAGATGCTTTCAAATCAAAAACGTTTATGTTAATATTCTAGCGCAACCGTAACCTAAATTGAGTGTTAACAACTGAATGTTACGGCATCCGCACACAAGCGCTCATTTAGGCATCGCGCAGATTCAAACATGAAAAGGGCGTTGCGTTAATTATTATGGAGACAGGCTGTTTTGAATTACTCCCAAGGCAAGTGAAGACATGAGGCACTAGCGCGTCGCTTATGTTCTGATATCGATTCGTCTATTTTCGGAATTTAAAAAAAAAAACGGGAAAAAACCACTCGAACTCACTCGAAGACCAGCTAATTCAGCCCTACTTTAAAATGGGTTTGAATTTAGTGAGTTTTTTATTATTAATAATAAGAAAAATTAAAAATTATTTTATCAAAAAATAGAAGTTTTCCGCCTCTTTTTTTTTTTTTTTTTTTTTTGTCTTTTATTGTGGCAGAGAAGTTTCCTTTTCTGTGCCTGAGCAGCCTGCAGGTGCATTAAGCCACCCTCCATAGACATATAAACAAGTTTACGCGTTAGCACAAAGACGCAATTTTGAATGGTGCAAAAACACAATTTGAGAAGTATGTCCCTCCCGAAATAGCATCAGGCATTCACATCAGATATGCGCCGGAAAAATCAATTTTTGTATACAATACGCGTCCTTTAAGGCAGTCCTGGCAGCGTTCCAAAATACTGGTCACCGTGAAATGCGACATGACGAACTGTTCACGTCTGACAGATCTATCTCAATGTATCTCTCCCGTGGCAGCGCTTTTTCTCCACTTTCTGTTGAGCTCTGCCTTCTTACCATCCTCGACTCTATGGAAATGAGCGTGTCGTGCCACCGAACACTTTATAATCACGCCGTTTAAAATAAACAGCGCTCTTTTGCCTGCGGAATGTACGATGAGGATTGTATGAGGTACGGCCGTCAGTCGGCATCGACGGTATACGAAGTAAATCGGTGGATCACGGAGGTTGTTTGTGGCCGATGGAAAAAAAAAACAATGCAAAGACAGAAACAGTTGCGTGGCTCAGTGGACGGACGAATAGCAACAAATGGACGAATGGAGATTGACGATTCCTCTTAACGAATTACTTAATGTACGCATGCGTTATTTCAGGCGCGTTAGCAAATATTAATAACATTTATTAAAAAAAAAAACAAACAACGAGAGCAAAAAAGCAATGATTTTTATGCGCGAACAGAAAACATTTCGTTTTTATGAAAAAAAAAAAAATAATAATAATAATTTCCAGATTTCTGTTGGTCTGATTTTGATTAAATTCGAGTGGCTGGACAAATTTTTTCAACGAGCCGAATATAAAATTTTCTGAAAATCCATCCATAAGGGGTCGAGTTGTTACATGCGGACGGACGAACTGACAGACGAACAAAAAATAATTTCTGGATATGCTTTTCCAATTTTAATAAAATTAGGGATAGCTGGATAGCTCTTTCTAAAAGTGACAAATATACAATTTTGCGAACATCCATATACTATGAATCGAGTTGTTACATGCGAACAGACGGACGGATATGGTGAAGACATTAGGCGCTTTACGCATTTTAGCTAACAGCCTAACATACTCTTTGAAATAGCGCTTGGACCATTTTCAAGAGTTCATTAGGAACTACAGGGACTGCACGTTCTGGTAGCTCAGGTCTTCGGTCACTAACACTCGCGATTTACTTCGTTCCTTCTTCCAATACAAATAAAAGGCTACCGAGTCCATTATGACGTCACGATCATCCAAAACAGGCGTCTCACAAAGTTCTTAGAAAAATAAGCAGTAAAAATCAACTTAATTTAACGACGGGAGTTGCCTTTAAGCAAACTTCTGAAAATGTTTTAATTGGAAAAATCAAAACGATTATTTATTTTTTTGCGCATGCGCACCGAATTCTCCAATGTTTCCAGAAGGATAATACGAAGTGTGGGTTCTATCCAGCCTTCGATCCAAGTAAACCGCAATCGATGAATGTTCTGCTGCTCATCCCTAAAATATGCACGTGCTAGAGATGCCATTGTTTTTTTCTTCTCTCTCTCATCATCAATGAGAAAGAAAGAAAGAGATCAGGCACCAGCTGTCTCGTGGCAATCATAACAAAGAGTGGCTTTTCACCGAACATAATTACGTGTGTTATTAGCCCGGATCAATTCTCCCACAAGTTATAACCGCGCCTTATGAGAGGATCGGGCACTCACTGCGCCTTCGCAAACAATTCCAGGAATGGAGATCAAATTCTATTGCGAATCGAAAGTCATAGCGAAGGATGTCGTCTGCTTGGTAGGGTGACCTCACAATTAGAGAAGGCCACTTTCAAACTAAAGGAGAGTTCGAGGAAAAGACTCCCGTTGTTTAAAGAAGCCAATGAGCAGGGAGAATGTTTGTTTAATACTTGCTTTTATAGTCGTTACTAAGCGCCTTCAGGTGTGCGCGTGTTGTGAGTGACGTAACCCAAAGGATTAATCAGACCGTGTGTAGTTTCAAATACAGACGCTGTGTGGCGCTTGTTGGGTTGGGAATTCATCGGAAGATGGATATAATGCGTAGTGCCGTATGATATGTATACACTCAATGGCCAAAAAATTAGAAACCTATTTGTAATTGGCGTTAAAAGATGATTAAAGTGGGATGTGTTAGAAAGGACAGTTTGGCTTCGCAATTCTCTACCGGGCCACAATACAGCAAACGGAAAAGTGGCCAAATGTGGCTCTTGACTGTGTTAGACACCTAGCGGAATCGGTGCCACGACATGTATGAGCTGTAACTCGGACAACCCTACTAAATATTGAATAAATGTTTCCAATTTTTTGGCCACTGAGTGTATAGTATTGTTTTAAACAAGCTTGAGGTCCAATTGAGGATAACTTTAATTAGATCGGGGAGAAATGTGAATTGCCTTTGAGAAATGCTATCTAAGGGTGGTTGTCCAGATAAGGTCAAAAATGAAAGTGATCGGAGGTCAGGTATCACTTTGGGGATTGTACACGAGTGGTTCCCCCTTTGCAAAAACTTGCTGCATCATACTTGAAATGACGAGGCGATCTTAACCCCAGGCTGTCAGTAGACCAGTTCTCCTCGTATTATAATAGGCACACCAAATGTGCTGCCACCTGTTGAGGAATGTAATAACTGCGCTGCACGCAGTCTGAATTTAATGCGGATGTAACTGGCGTGTAGATGTCATTTGCTATAAAACAATTTCTGCACGATATCAAGAACTTCTGTACTCTAGGACGTATTCCGTGCAATGTATAATATTGGATTTATCAAACTGTGTTTTGGCACAGACTCTTCGATAAATTTTGGTAACTGTAATGATATTTAAGGTTTGTAAATGCGCTAGCACTACTACTACCTATGGGTGAAGGACTCAGTCTATTGAGAACCGTGCGAGTATAGTTGTGGCCCACCTCCTTGTGACATGAACGGGTACCGGAAAGCAAACAAATTGCATTCGATCATAATCAAAATAATCGATTATGTCCATCATTAATCATCACAGTGCACCATGGTGGAGTTGAACTAACGTTTAGGAGCCTTCCTAGGTAAGACACAAGACATGCCCACTCCAATTGGTCACGTGGCACTGTGAGTGGTGAAGAGCGAAGGAACAAAATTGCACGCTCTTTGAGACACGGTGGTAAAAGCTCGCTTACCTACTAAATGCGGTAAAATCGTATAATATTTTTGTCTTTCTCTCTATCTTGTGAACTTCTCTGTTCTTATGTGGTCGTCCCGGATTATTAGCAGAAAATTTATTTATTATTAGGAGGGGTTAAGGTTGCGTGTTATTTTCTCATTTCTCAAAACATTACTATTGTATTAGAGAGGGACGGGTCAGTCACAGGTTTGGTTAGAATTGTGGAACATCTTATCCCTTCTCGTTACTAGAAGCTTTTTAAGCTGTAACCATGGAAACCGGTTAAATAGTCATCCATTCGATGGCACTCGTTTGGCTCATACGCGCTAGGTGTTTGCTTGTCATTTTACAGCAAAAAGATAAGCAAATACCGAGGTTTTTAATATTTGTTGTATCTTTACCGAATATCTTGGTTGACCGTTTATGTAATTCCATGGTGCCATAATTCCATCTGCTATGCGAAGTTCTGCTGTTTTTATTCATTGGCTTCAAAGAGGAATTAGTAGAAGTAGTCATTCCATACTGAACAACTTGTCCACGATACCAGAAGTCAATTTAACCTGCACACAAGCGAGTTTAGAATATTGCACTCAGACACACTTGAAGTGTGAAAACAAGATTCGCGCCAAAGCAACCAAATCCACGAGTTCTCATTGTGTTATTTCTGTAAATTGAGTTTTTTATTTTGTAAACTGGTTTTCCTGTTATTCGGGATGAAAAATTCTGAACGCGGGAGAAAATCATGAAACAACCTTCGCTCTAAATCGATTTCAAGACTGAAAAACAGTATTTGTGCTAACTGGCTCATTTTGCACGATGAGATTCACACTGGAGACCGCATCACCATCTTAGGAGATGAAACGGTGTGGAGGCGGTGGATTAACTCGGATGCTTCCTTAACTCAGGGCATTTGGACGCCTAAGCCGCTTAATTTAATCTACAATTATTAAAGTGAAGATTACATATTAATCCCTTTATTGCTCCACTTCACCTCCTAATCCAGTGTTCGCAAGAGATAAACAACTCTTTGATCACCTAACTTCCAGGAAGGTCAACTAGCGCATGCGATCAAAGATGTTTACTCCAAAGTAGTCTCTTAAAAGGGGAGGGTTGTGGGTAGGGACTATCAGTATAGTACTTACTTAGTGCGCCTAGGAATCTATCATCCAGCACTTAAGACAACGTCCACGACAAGAAAAGTCAATTTTCTTCTCACCTGACATCCTTCAAGCCTTCCCCCTCTTCAGCTATTAGTAGAAGGGACGTGGAAACACTGCATTCATCACTTAAATGGGGTGTCAAAAGGTAGAAATGAGCTAAGGAAGCATTTATTCGAACCCGTTAAGGTAAACAGCGTCAGGCATGCACGAGTTACTTCAGTGGAGAAGTTGAAATGCCCACCATTAAGCTGAACAAAAGGAAGGTCGCTCAGCGAACTCGGCTAAATTTTTCGTCTTGAAAGTAATCGCGGAGCATTTCTTGCATGGTGGAATCGCATCAGGTTCGCTCGACAGAAAGAGAAATTATCGTTAATGGGAATTTGCTTCGGTAATCGGAGGAAGTCTGGAAATATTCGTTCTACCATACGCACATTCGCGATGCGGGAATTGCTCATCCGTGGTTGCCGTGGCAACAGAGGGGGAGGAAAGTCTTACGAAATACGATGAAATCTCTACCAGTCAAATTACCGAATATTATATTTGAATAATTAATACTCGCAGCTAATACACCCACCTGAAGGGATTGATTAACCAATTTAGCTTACCTGGAGACTACCTGATGTCAGCCCTCCCCCCGGCTTATTACGTACAGCAGTGCGAACGGAAGTCATTTTTCACTCCATTCAGAAAGCTCCCTTTTCCTTCATTTACTCCGTCTTTCGATTTTACGCGTGCCAGCTGGAGATGGATTTTCTCTCTTTCGATTTCAGTCACTCGGGATTCAAAAATCCTTCACATTGCAAATGCGTCATTTCCTCGACTACAGGAGTGTTCAAGAACATATGAAGCACTTCTTTCTTAGGAGTTCCCTCCCTGATAATTGTTCAAAGGGGTCCCAGCTACTCAAATGACGCAAAACTGATTACGGGAAGGGAAAAGCCACCTGTTTTTACCATAGTCATCCTACATTTGATTGAAAAGAGAGATCGAAGCAAAGTGAAAAGAACAGAATAAGTTGCATTTTTTTGCGCAATCTGTCTAAGATTTATGATGTAAAAGCTTATAAACAAACTTAAGTTCGATCAGAGTTCAATGATCAATGAATTTGATCAATGTTCCATGTGGGAAAATTTAACACTATTGAATGATACAATACTCTGAGATTGCACCATTTAGCACTATTAATTTTAGTAATAATCTTTATTGGCTTTTTTGAATATTTTTCAATCTTGAGTTGTGCCGTTCTGGGTCTATAAAGAGACAGGGAGATTGTATAGATTCTATAGGGACAGATCCTCCCACATGGAACCGGGCCTTACGTGAGACGAAATGCCTTTGGAAAGCACTTTGACTACTTAAAAGCCAAGACGTACGCAGTCATGTGGATGCTTGCCAAGAACTAGTGGGTGTAAGGGACCCTACACTAATGATACAGTACATCCAAAGATGCCTCTTTTAGATCCCACTCTGTGCCTCAGTAATTTGCTCCTCAGCCCCACAAACACAGCTCAGCCGATAATATGGGCTGAATACCGGATCATGCGGTGGGTCAAGTGGTTAACGTGGCGTCCGTTTATAATCTGTAGGTTCATTCTCTATTCCAACCTCGGACTAACCCCGTGGAAAATACAGATTTCAGCAGCTAGCAAACTTCTCTCTGCTAGTAAAACTCATCACAGGGATTGTAGATGACCCTCAATTTCAAATATTGTTGTATGCAGAAGCCAAGGGGGCCGAGAACCAGGACTCACAAGATTTCAGCTTCTAGCAGTCAATGATTTATACTAGATCTGGTGGCGACCTTCTTACAATTCATTTGCATTGTAATTTTATCATTAAATCTCATTAATGAAATGAATTGCCATTTTCTGTTTATCATCTATAGCACCCATTAACAATTAGCTGGTCGCAGTTCAAAATTTCCACGGATTTCCATGATGTGCTCCATTTTGTGATGATTACTTAGGTTTGGGAAACAAATATATGCTATCCTACCAAAAGAGTCAGCGGTTATAATCATAGTCCTACCCACACTGGGTGGAAAACCCCAGGTTCAAATCCCTTCAATAACGTGAGGAACTTTTAGGGATTCTTTCACTTCGTGGTTCAGTTAGTCGGTCTAACGCATGGATAGCAATGTTCTCCACGTCCCCCCCTACCCAGTAACTCAGGTTTTTCGTCCAGAAAAACAGGCAAATAGACCAGAGAATTTTTTATCCCACCAAAAGTCATGGAAACTGCTCTGATTGCAGGAAGTTGTGCGTCACTAAGAAATGTGCAAATATCTTTGGTTAGGTGTAGCCCACAAGTGTTTTAAACGAAGAGTAGAGCATAATATCACCATCTGCCTACCAGAAATTAGTAGAAAAGTCTTTTGCGACGCATTCAAACAATTATTGCTGCAAAAGGTCGGACAAGAAGCTATTGATGTTTAGTTTGGTTCATAACTGCAAGTGGCCCACGATTTTTGATAAGATAGTGCATATTGCTTATCTACTGGTATTCAATGCATTCATAATTAGTTCATTAAGTGGAATTATTCCTTTGAAACTGTCCTGCAGCGACAGACCCATTTCACTTCCCAATTAGCGACAGACTGCGCTTCTTTTGAATCAGACATTCGATCAACACTTTGGAATTCAAATAAAATACGAATTAAAATGTTCTTCATATCAAACATCATTATTCCTACTCATTTCAATGCAAATCCGCCAAACCTATTCAATCTAAAGAACGTGAAGCATTATGGATGCTGAGGACATGTTTACGTTCCTCTGCAGTTCCTATTGAATAAATCATCGACAACTGACTTCCTTTGAAATTCAAATCCATTTCACCGACCTGTAACAGCTGTATTTCTAATTAGATCAGTTCTCTTGAACTTTCCGATGAAAGTTCGCTTCTTCCACGCTCTTTTCTTTTCTATTTATTTTCCGTTATGTTTTTTGGAAGGGCCGTAAGACTTTGAAATTTGTTTATACGTCACCATAAGGGTCTTCATCCTTAAGTCGGTTGTCTGGGAAACGGCCTTCAAAATGGCTTGTGGTTTGTTTATCAATCAACGGAAGACGAACTTTTTATTTTTGTACGTCGTATTGAATTATGTTTTGTTTCATCTGCAGCAAGCAAGCAAGAGGGGTGGTTGCAGTTTAATTTACTCGAAGAAGATATAAAGCATTAAGGTGGCGATAACGAAAAAAGTTTGAACTCATATGAGGCGAGGGATTTGAAGGTCTGTTGAGGACGATGGATGGATGCGGTTTCGGGAGGGAAGCCTGCGAACGTTACGAGGAGGATTTCGCTTGCCGGGAAATTATCGCCCTCTAACGACCGTCGTAGGCTTCTGCCCGTCGTTATCAGAAGGCATTTTGATTTCGTACAGGAGCATCGAGTGTGTGTGTGAGAGAGAGAGAGAGAGAGAGAGAGAGAGAGAGAGAGAGAGAGAGAGAGAGAGCCCTCTCGCAGTTTAATTAAAAGCAAAACATTAGTCCCCAACTAGCTGGCAGTGCCCAAGAAGCAATTACCACTCGCACTTGTTTACTGCGAACTTAAAATTTTCTTCCGCTGGTCTGAATTTGGCAGCGGGCCCGCTCTGAGGTAAAAAAGCAATCACTTCATGCCAACAAAAAATGTGAGGAATTATAGTCTCGAAGATAACAAGCATCTGCGAAGAAAAGTTCAAAGTTTCAGATTGTGTTCCAATTGCTATAAGCTAATTGAATTACGCACCCTCCCTCACAGAGACTGTTTGCCCATATTTTACACCTTTACTTTTTTTCTGCAGACGATTTATCCCTGTTAATTCCATAATTCCACTTTGGATTATTTGCCTAGGCAACGACAACCGGTATAAAAGAGAAATCCCGATGTCTTGGCTTGAAACTGGGTAACTCAAGGTCCTCTTGAGGAAAACTCAGTTCGTGTTACCATCGACGGGGTTCGAATCCGGAACTTTCCAAACAGTTCAATTTAAAAATTGTGTCCTAGGTCGATTTAAGATTATGGAGCCCAAGTCACTAAGCCAAGAAGGTAGCTATGGGATATTTTGTTCTGTTGCAATCCAAATTTGGCAGCAGAATCTTTTCGAGTAATGTTTTGAGTCTGGATGGTTCGTTGGATTCTTGCGAATGGATACCACACACATTACATTTTCTAACGTTCATATTTTTTTGATCAATTACCCATGGTGTAATTGACTCATCAAATGGACTTTTTCAATCAACAAGTGATTGGAAGAGTCCATTTTGCTTAGTGTGCTGGTATTTTTACCAGAAATATAATGTATTTTGATGTTGCCTGGGTTTTAGACTTTGCATGTTTTCTCTAATTGCAGTACTGCAGTCATGTTTTGGGATTTCCGGCTCAGTTTTATCAGTATAAGCTAATATCCTATTTGAATAAGTTCTCTCTTTCATGATACAGGTGGTGGTACAGTATACACATGGCATTGACTTGAAAGCCTATTGTTTTCCTCCTTTTTTGGTTCCATTTTTTGGTAAAACATGTTGAGTTTATTTCTTCTGCCGATGACTTGGTTTTGGCAGTACAGCCATTTGTTCATTCTAATCAAAAGTGTCCCCTTCTTAATACCGCGGTCCAAAATTGTATAATTGAGCTATTGAACTATTAACATTGCTTTGGTTTCCTGATTAGTCTGAATAAGTCCATATGGTTTATATTTAGTCTTCCTTTACTTATATCCCATTGAATCTTCATTTTTTTGATCGGGACTTACCACTGTCATCTTCTATCAAGTACTTTGGAATTGTGCTAGATTCGAAACTCATGTTTGGGGAATATTTAGCCTTTCCCAGACCATAATTATCGGAAGCGTACCGTAGTTTCAAAATGAAACTACAGTACGCTTTCGGATCGCAAACTGTTCCTGAAGTATTTTGTTTTGTATGTTCCACCTCTTATCACGTCCATCGTGACAGTATAGGTGGTTTCCAGTTAGCACTCGTTTAGAGCAGTGTGTTCAAATCCAGACGAAGACTGGAGGCACTGCTATAGTCTTCTTCAATGGAGATTGTAGTTAGCCGATTTCAAGTGGAGGGAGTAGAGATTTTCCCTATGATTTATCGAAAGAGACACGTATCTTTAAGAAGTATTTTAAATATCGGCTGAAATATTTTTTTAATTATAGAGTTGCTATAAAGAAAATGACGAATAAAGTATGCATTGTTATATTTGTTCTCGATATGGTTTTTAATTAATTACGCAATTTTATTATCAATGGATAAAAGGATGGTTGAGTGGGAGAAGACAGAGGGTGGTAATCAATGGGTGCTGCTCTTCGTGGACTAATGTTATTAGTGGAGTCCCACAGGGTTCGGTGTTGGGTCCACTGTTGTATATTTATCAATGATATTGATGAAGGTATATCAGGCTTAATGTCGAAGTTTGCAAATGATACAAAGGTTGGCAGGGTTGTTAATGACAGTAATGGCAGTGTGCTACTGCAACAGGATCTAGATAATTTGGGCAGATGGGCTAAGAAGTGGCAACTGAAGTTTAACCTTGACAAATGCAAAGTGCTGCATATGGGTAGAAGTAACCCCAAAGAAACGTACCAACTGTGTGGTACTACACTTAAGATGGCAGAAAATGAAAAAGACCTGGGAGTAATTGTGCAGTCAGATATGAAGTTTTCTGAGCAATGCAGACAGGCTGCCAGGGCAGGTCATGGGGTTTTGTCAATGATATATAGGAATTTTGCTAGCAGGGAGAAGGAGGTGACTGTCCCTCTGTATAAGGCAATGGCCAGGCCACGCCTTGAGTACTGCGTACAGGTCTGGAGGCCTCATTTTAGGAAGGATGTAGATTTGCTTGAGCGTGTACAGAGAAGGGCAACAAGGTTGGTGAGGGGAATGAAGGGATCTTCTTACCAAGAGAGGCTTAAGTTCTGCGAATTGCAGTGGCTGGAAACTAGGCACCTGCGCGGTGATCTGATTGAGGTGTATAAGGCCTTGAATGGGTTGAGCACGCTGAATTCTGATGGGATCCTTCCACTTGTTCATATTACGAACTTAAGGGGGCATAAATTCAAATTAAGAAAGGACAGATGTAGAATAGATGTGCAGAAATTTGCCTTTAGCCAGCAGGTAGTTAATTGCGGGAATAAACTTCCATCTGTCACTGTGGAAGTTGATAGGTTAAATAAATTTAAGGAGGAACTGGACAAACATTTAGAGGGAATGGTTGAGTAAATTTTTTTTTGGCTGATGCTGCATAAGCTCGTACACTTGCTTTCTTGCATCACATGCCACTACTACTACTACTACTATTTAAAATCATTCTATATAATCCGAGCTTGCTCTTGAACCGTTTACTTTGGGTTATCGAGACTCTCCAGTATGTACAGTTCAGAATCACAATGTATAATTGTAGTAATTTTAATCATTTGTAAAACTTGCTTAATGATATTACCCCTTTGGACATATTTTGTTCCGAAGATTTTTGTTAACACAACATGAAACTAACGGAACTAAATAGTCACTTGGTACTTGGCATCACACACCGAAATAAAGATCTATTGTTTAGCCAGCATGAAGGATTGCGGATGTGCAAGTCGCTTGAATAAATACATAAGTGTCATCAAAGGCTCAAAGGTCATCTCTCAAGGTAGCACGCACGATACCCTTGTGAATCATTGGTTCTCTGGAACAAGCAATAGTTTATTTCATCTTTTTTTGTTTTCTCTCTGAAAGGACGTAGTAAACGTAATAAATTTTACTAAAATCCGACCCTTAGCGAGCAAATTATTTTAAAATCTGTGTAGCAAAATGGTACAATACGTTCACCACTCTTACATACAAGTCAGACGGTTTCCGGGATTGTAATATAGCTCAGGTATTAAAAATAGTATACTTTAATATGTACATAGATCAACGAAATGTCTCACGTGACTGGAATTTTGTAATGTTTGCCTGGTTAGTGTGGTTGGGTACTGATGAGGATTGTTTAGGCTGTTGGATAAGAAGAGAAACACGTGGATTAGGCAGCAAACTCAAGTAAAGGATATTCTTATCAAAACTAAATAACTGAAATGGACTTGGGCAGGACACATAGCTCGAAGGCACGACGACAGATGGACTAAGAAAATAACAAAATGGTTCCTAAGAGGAGCTAAAAGAAAATCTGGAAGACAACAACAGAGATGGACAGATGAAATCCAAGGGTTCGTGGGCAGTAAATGGATGGCCATTGCACAAAACTGAAGGAACTGGAAAGTTGCTGGAGAGGCCTTCATCGTATAGTGGATTGAAAATGGCTGATGATGATGGTGAATGATGAGGATTTCAAAGATGACAGTAAAGGACTTCTTACGATACGGAAACATCTCCGTGTTCATGATTAAAATCATAGCCTTCTGGAGTACTCTAGTAGGCTATGGTAAAATACATAAGCACATCACAGAAACTGATTCTTCTTGACTGAGCATTTTTGACTCTATCCTTTCTTACATCGATAAATGAAGTCTTACTGCTGTGTAATCATTTTGGATCAAGACTACCTGCTTTGGGAAACAATGTCTTCTTTTGCGTCCACATGTTATCATTTCGAAAATATCAGTTGGGCAAGCTACCTTTGTGACCGTGATATTTTGGAGATTGCGTCTTCTTTCGGCTTTGTCTTACGGCAGAGGAACCGGTGCTGGAATACGCGTGGAGAAACCCAAGGAAGAAGAGGAGAAAATGGTTGTCTTAGCAACGCAGAAGGGATGCAGCAACACAAATAATTTTAATATGAGATGAAAAGCGCCAATGCAGACCCGAACTGCTGTATATCGAATGAAGCATAAATTAACCATGAACCTGCATTCCGAGGAAACTGTTTATGCATGTATTTTGGAGCGCAAAGCAAAAATGTTTACACCGTGGGGTATTCACGAATGTATACAAGCTTGTTAAAGTATAAAAGCAAATATAGAGAAGACGAAACTTCCGAATACAAGCAAAGAGAAAGAAGTAGTTCTATCCAGACTAAATATTCGCAATCTAGGTCATTTTGGATGATAATTGTCGTCAGTGGGTGACTTTACAATGGATCGTCGGATTAACTGGTTGTTCTTAGAGTATTAAATGGAACTTTATCAAATCAGCAGTATTATTAAGCACGTGCTGAGTCCATATTTCCTGTCACATCTATATCGTCCGATTGCAGTCTGTCTCGCTAATGCAGTTAAAAAAAAACCACAAAAATTGGCGACATCTTCTGCGTATCTGTTTTATTCAGTCGCTTTGTAGCCGCGCGTGCGAATTACACCTTCCCTTTTCTCGATACTATCGATTCCTTTAGCTTCTCCCCCCTCCTCCTCCTCCCCGCTTCCAATTCCATCGAAGATCCCGAAACTTTTCCGAACTTTTCACTTTAATGCATCCCGGCGTATCTTCCGACCAGCTGGTTCAGTCGGAGCTACACTTTCTCCGTGCACTTGCTTTACATTATCAACTTGACTGCCCTTCTCCTCCCTCTTTGACAAGGCAAAGCATCTGCTCCTGGCGTAATTTTTACGGATTGGCTCCTTTGTTAGATCCTTCCTGTTTATCAGTATCCAATAAAGGTTTGGTATTTGATATTTCCTTTGGGTCTTTGGTGTTTCTTTTTAACTTTTTTGCATCTTCTTCTTCTTCTTCACCTTTTATTCTTAGTCTCAGACCATCTCGCAGTTCCAGCAGATGTGCTCCGAATAGCGGCATTCACATGAACGCGGAGAAAGGGTGTATGTCCTTCGAATAGTACGAAGACGATTTTTTTCCTTTTCTTTTCCAACATCAAATGTACGTCGATGTTTTGTTAAAGCTGACGATAACGGTCACGGTGGAACTGTTGAGGTTATTTTTAATTCAAACGCTACCAAAGCTTAGTGAAAGAAGCCAAAGTGAAAATGTAAACACAATTCTTCTTGAGCAATGAAAAATTAATGAACAAATACGGCTTGACTCTGAATAAGAGAACTTGCTGCTAGTTATCTTCGTGGTAATAAGAGTGGTGATGGAATACTGGTTTGGCATTGGCACGTCTCTACAAGCTGGATGTTATGTTCCATCTTTTATAACTGTCATGGGCGCGTGCTTTGCAGGACGTATAGGTACTCTGACAAACACTGTTCACTTAATGTAATTGGTTTTGCCCTCATTGTCAAGATAACGGAGTTTTATTACGTTTTCACACTCCAGCAGGTTCTATTTCTGCTTTTGTTCGTCCCATATCCGCAGATGCAATGAACTTTTCAATTAATAACCTAGGATGATAATAATAATCTTTAGTTTTTTTTTTTTACAGACCACTTAAATGGAAGGCATTCATTGTGTATTAGAGTCTTCCAATGTCTAAATAAGATATTTTTCAATGATTATTGCTAGATCCATCAGTCCATGCGAAATCAGCTCACGCTTATGCTATACTTTTATCATTTATAAATAGGAGTGTAGATATTATGGACATTCGAAATTTGCCAACGTTTCCCAGGTTGATGGAGATTGAGAGGTGTTGTCGCCTGAAGCTAGAAGGGTGTCTAGCTTCTGTCTTCAGAAGCTAGACAATCTTCTAGCTGAATTCTGAAGCTGATTCAAAAGAAACAAAGAAACTTAGAACAAAGAGGAGTAAGGGGGGGTGTGGAAGGACAGCATTTTCATCAGAATTCTATGGAAAAACAATAGTGTTATACTGGCATAGTTTGGGATTAGGAAGAGAGTGGTATCGTGAGGATACTTATCCATTATAGTGGCAGTGGGATATCGTATTCTTAGATGGCTTTCTTGTTAGTCTATCTTGAAAGAGAGAGACAAATTCACGTTTAATCCCTCAGGTACTTTCTGCCCGTTTTAGAAACCATCTTGATGTATTGCTGACGACTAATGAAGTCGTTCTCATGACAACAGCCACAGACACGAGATCTCAATTTAAATTTTAATTAAACATGGTTGTTTATTATAAGAGGGATGTCTGTTTATGCGTGTTATGATATTCCCGATAAGTTTCCACCACGAGATTACCATGATAGTAGTTTACTTTATCCGGGTGTTGTAACTTTCGGAATTCAAATGAGCAACTATAGCATGCGCATGAAGAAGATGCAGAGGATAAAAAAAACTACACGTTCATTTAAAATGTGTGTGGCGTTCTCAACATTTCATATTTTACGGTGAAAGATTCTCTACCCTCCCGCTAAGAAGATAAGATTTCAGGTAGCCTGAATTCGTTTGGTGTTGGAGAAAAGTGTTCGGCAAGAAGCTGACTCAGTGAGTGAGGGCGGAAGGGAAGGGGGAGGTGACGTGCGATGCATTTTTGCTGACTCCGGACAATATGAGAATACCGAAATAGCTTACTTAAGCCAGTCTGCGAAATAAGCCTGGATATCGACAGATGGGGGAAAGCCTTCGTCATTTAATAGCCGTAACTGCCGTCAAGCCATCGCTGACTTGCGGCATTAAACTCACGAATAATAAGAAACTAAATGTGGAAATTACTGGAGGGGTGGATACCTGACAAGCGAGTCAATATCTCTAAACGCACCGCATTCCTCGCTTCTCACAGCTAAATCAAATAACGCAAGTGCATGAAAGTCTGCTGGAATGTCGTCTTTCCTTTGAAATCAATTTCTTTTCTCCTTGCTAAGAAATTCGAAAAATTTCTTAAGAAAATTTTCTTAAATTTTCCGAAGAAAATTGGAATTGTACGATGTTCCGAAGATCAAAAGGAATTTTTACCTCCTGTAGGCATTCCCCCTTTCTGACGATTGGTAAAAGTGTTTTCGCCAGTATTCCATCTTCTCTCTGAAGTATTAATTATTTTTGAAACGACGTCATACGTAAGCTGCTTGCCTACCTTAGAACGGATTACGTATTCGCATGCTGCACGCGTAAAATTCTATTTCGACATCTTTTTCTCATGCCGTTCCTATTACTGGTGAAAGACGGGACGTCTTCATTAGTCTGCTGTACGACAAAGGTGCTTTGTTCCCTTATAAGCTGCCAGAGAATTAGCAAGGCAGTCTGAGATATCGCTTCTATTTCAAGACGTTTCAGAGACAAGACTTACTGAGTTCTGTTGGAAACAAACAGTGTGAACTGGAATTGTTCAATTACCAGAGCAGTCGACCATCCCCCTCCATCTCTCGATAGATCTGTTTCGTTTTCACAAGCGCCGCCAGACGCATGGCGAACTTCGCAATCCTCTCTCGAATTTAGGTCAAGTTTTGATCTCTTCTTACAGCCTCCACCCTTCGAAATCTGTTGGGACTGTTGTTTCCAGGACTGATAGTACCATTGATCTGATTTTCCCCAAATATTTCTTGCTGCGTGTGATTATATATGAAAATGCCATTAGGGATAGCTGGCCGAAGACCGACTACCCTCGTGGAAACGAGAAACTCTTAAGTGTGTTTTAAGATATTCTATATAAGAAATATTTAATTCTTTGGAATTTTTTTTTTTCTGTTGAAAATTCTAATGTTTCGAACGTGCGTTTTATAGAATTTAATAGTATCTTATTTTAAAATTAAAAGAAGAACCAAATCGACAATAAATATAACCATTACCGTATTTAGCCGTCGTATGGAATCGAACCACGGTCCAGTCAAACGTGTGTGCTGCTGCTCTCTCACAGACAAAAGAAGGAAGCAGCTTGCATCTAGTTTTAGTTCTTCTGAAAACATTAAAAATAAGAAACGTGCAAACAAATTTAAAAAGGAAATAAATAAGACAACAAGAGATAAATATCGCAGCAATTGTGATGATATTGAAGAGAATTAGAAATAAGCAGAGTTGATAACAATCGTTGTGTCCGATGTCTGGAAAAGTAGATTGGAATCATTGTTAAAATGCCACAAATACACTCGACTACGGCAACCGATCACAGTGAATTCAAAGTGGCAATAGACTGAATATGACTCGCAGTGTCGTAAACAGACTGTGGAACCATTGCCAAAACAAACAAAATCTCTTAAACTTGTCCAATGCTGTCTTCGTGTCACTTTCACAAAGGTTATACCAATAGCTTGTCCTGAATCCGATGCGTTTCAGACTTCACAGCATGGAAATCTGCTGCACGACTCGCTGAATTCACAGAAGGCTTCATGAGAGGGACAATCTTTATGCACGATGACCAGCTGTCTATGTATCTTTGACCCCTATACATGAAACATCCCATTTTCGACTAACTTCGTCTGAAGGGAAAGCAAAACCGGATTCCATCCCGTTAACATTGTAGAAAGGAAGTCATGGTTTAATAGTTTGCAGGGCCATGCAAATGGGGGGATGCATTGGATGCGCCGCACCAGGACCCCCCAATCGAGGGAGCCATGAAAATCTCAACATAAATAAACGAGACCCTTTAACACTTTTGCATCCGAACTCCCAAGTATCTTTGCACAGCCTCATAGTTTGGGATAGAATCGTTGTTATTGGGCGTCCCCATGTATTCCTGAGGAACCTTCACGGCTGTAAGGTATCGAAATGAGAGCCTTCAGCCTTCTGTTTATCCTTTTGTGGGAGCAGTTCTCATGGATGACAATGCGTTCCTCGCAGAATTCTCCCCGTATCTCCTCCGGGGGGGGGAGCTTACATTTGTATGAAATGTCCAACCAGATCCTCACTTTTCAATCCAACAGAGCGTTTTTAGGATGCCTTTAGGCAATGATGGGTTTGGTTGCCAGTCACGGTTCTCCCAAAAACTCCACCAAGCTTGTGTCAGTCCTTATTTTTATTTATTTAAATCAGATTTAGGTGTACACCTTACCCCAGAAACGGCTTACAAAGCCAGGGGGTTTCTTTCCAATATACAATGAGAGTAACATTAAAGAAATGACCTGAGTTCTACATACATAGTAATTGACAATGTTACATAAATGAAAATGAAGAATACATAATCAGTCTAACAGTCGCATGATTTTTTAAGTAAAACCTTTCCTTTACCCAATGTTAATCTGGTAGTTGTTTGGCAGGAGGTTGTATACACGGTGCACAATCTCGGTCTGGTAAGCCTTTTCCTCTCAAAATCGTTCAGTCTTTGTGTAGGGTGAGGAAGATTCCTATAGTGTTGGATGGGAACATCCGGTCTATAGATTTAATGCTGGGTGGCTGCATTGTAGTTTGGCCATGGCGATGGGGTATTGGCTATTGCTAGTCACCACAGAGGTCATATGCCTCATTAGGGTATATTTCCATAGATTATCGACGTACCATTTTTATCCCCTCATGAGGTTGCTGGAGGTTGGGTGGTGAATGACTATCTCAGCAATACTCCAGTTGCCAGGGGACCCATTCCGTCCCTAGGTGACGGTTCATCCACCTCAGAATCCAGTATTCCACATTGAGCCTCCTGGGGTTATCAGCAGTCGCAGAAGCCCATACAGGGAAAGCTTAAAGTGCAATGGGGATACACATCTCACCACATAGCGTGTAACGATATTAGAAGCCCACCTCCAGTTAGTTCCTGTTTGACACGCCACAGTGCCACAAGGGTGTTCTTTCTTGCCTCTGCGAGGTGAGTTTATAATCCCATATCAAACCTAGGTTTTTATGTTGTTGCACGCTCTGAACAGCCTGCCCAATTTCGGCAACACTAATGTCATTCTTCATGGGGAAGGACATTTGAGCAATCTTGTTCGGGTTTAGGGCGAGCCCAATGTCAAGTTTTCGAGTTGTCTGGATGCATCCTTTGAAATTGATTGTGGATTATGATCATCGCCGGAGGGAATAAACATCTTTGGATCATTTGCATATGACAGGAAATTGTCACGACAGAAAGGGGTCCATAGCAGCGGCAAAAAAGTCAGGCAGATAGGACACTACCCTGAGGGAGTCCTCTGTTCAGGGTGAAAGTTAGAACACTAGGATTGACACCACTAGCACTAATTAACAGTGCCATTCTCAGAGTTACCAAGTTGATGTCACGTTGGTATTGCTAGTCACCACAGAGGTCACATGCCTCATTAGGGTATATTTCCATAGATTATCGACGTACCATTTTTACCCCTCATGACCATATTTGCATTACTCCAATTTCATATCGAGATTTGTAGTTTTCGCGCGACATTAAAACGAATGTCTCGCATGTTCTGTCATAATCTAATCGTTCTGAGACTTAAACCGCCAATTGAGGGAACTCTTACCAATTATCGAACACCTCTTCAGAAAAGTGGACTTGTCCAAAAAAATCTGAAGAAAAGTATGAGACATATTGCAATCCCTGGCGATCTTTCATATTAGTAAGTAAGGGAGAATTCAGAGATGGCCAGACACTGTTCATTATCATTCGATATCCTTGCCAAAAAAAGCAGAATGCACAGAAAATTAAGAAGAAGAGATCGTTGAAATAAATGAAATATTTTAATCAAGAGATGCAGTTTGTCTTTTATAGAGAAATAACCACTAAAAGCAGTTCTTCGGGAATGTTTGTATTACTTAAGTAGAAACGTCAAGAAAGCCTTAAAAACCATTGTATTTTACTTGTTTTTTTTTATTTTTTCTCTCATCATAAAAATGATGATAGAACGTATGAATAATACATCAGTTTGCCTCTCTCTCCAGTCTAAATTGGAGCCCCTTTTTATCTTCGAAGATGAACGCTGTTCTTTTTCATAGAGCAAGATATTGCTGCCTGCATGATACTGCCATGTCTGCCAGTCAGTGGCGAATAAATAATAAATTACCAGCAGGAAGGAAGGTACATTGGATGCTGAACATCGGTGAAATTTAAATAAAATTAAAAAAAAAGAAAATTTATTTAATCAAAAATTGTTATTAAAGAATTTATAAAATAAGATCGTTTAATTCTAATTAAAACTTCCTTTGTGTATAAATCAAATGCAGACTTGGACAGTTTCGATTTTTCTATATAACCCCCCCCCCACCATCCCACGCCAGAGTTCATGCATTATAATTCTAAACGTCTTACCTCGTTATTTAAGAATTAAGACTTTAAGAGTGCATTTCCGATTAAGAAAAATGTTGTTAGAGCACTTAAGTCGTTAGAAATACCACTGAGTATTCTCAGGTCATTATTTTCAATTAGAAATAATGGTGTGGGAGGATCCACCGCATTAAGAATTGAGAAAACGATCTTCGTTTTGTTATGCGAGACATTCGTGGACTTCTTTACATCACGTGACTGCTGCTGCTGCTTAAGGTATTTTTCGCACTTAATCCTATTTATCTCCAGAACTCTTGCAACCACTTCGTTGTACAATAAAAAAAAAAAAAAAAATAGCGAATATATTACAGATCATTCATTAAGACTTGTTTAAAATGTCTTAAGAAACGTCGCTGTCTAAAAAACAGTGTCCTTTGTAGTCTCCTTAAGTTTTCTTCAAGGAACTGTAAACAATAAGGATGCATTACCAAAAAAAGTGCAAGCCCTCGCCACTCCTTTTCTCCTTACACCGAGAGAGAAAAAATCCACAGGGTATTTGGAAAACAAAGCAAAAATAAATAAAAAAAATACCCGATGATGGAATTTTATTTATTTAATATTGCATTTTTAAATGTCACTCACGTGACCTAGCTTCACGAGAATCCTACAAAGAGAGCCGTACCCATTAGGGGACAATCTTTAGAGTCGTAAACCCTTGTTTTTAACATTTCTGGAATCCTACGCGTCTTCTCCTACTGCGCATGCTCCTGTTCTGTACACAACCACCACAACTTGTCCGGCTTCATTCGAAAAGATGGCTATTACAGATAGAGGGCGCATCCATCATCATTTTAACGCGAATAATTTTCGCACATTTGATTGTGGTGGAAGACATAAAAACCGCTTCTGGAACCGCACTGTTACACGAGCGTGCACAATTACCCCCGAATACCATCGCAGTCAAAATTTGAAGGTCATCATAAATACTTCCCAGAAACAAGCTCCGTGAGGGGACAAGGAGGGAGGGGAGGGGAGGAGGACATCCTGATATTTGCCGTGAAACCAATTCGTTCTCTAAAATCTACCTTTTTTTTTTTTTTTTCCCTGCCTGTTCCCCCCTTGGTGCAGTGGACTCGACCCGATCCCATCCACGGCTACCTGAATGCCAAAAAAGGCGGAGGGTTTAATAAGACGGACAAAAGTGACGCTGGAGGGGTGGTAGAGGGGGTGGTTGGGAAAGAGGGTGAGGTGAGTTTGTTGATTGGCACCGGCTGGCCATGCCGGACATGCGTTGTACTCACCTGAGCGCATGCCAGCATGCGGCCGTGGCTCGCGGGCGGCCCTTTTGCTGCGTCTTCCACATAACAGAAAGGTAGTCACGTTTACCCGTCGCTGCGCGCGGTCGTACTAGCGGTTTCACGCCAGAGGTTCGTTTGAGGTGATTTTACTTGGGCAACTGTGCCGTAGCTGAAGTTGTTGATCGCTGTGAACCTGTACTTTGTGGTACTTACCTGCAAAACCAGGCGGCAGATACACCGCCGGAGGGAGTCTGCTCTACACCGTCTAACTAGACCTCGCGGGAGAAGAAAAAAAAGTTTCGTAAGTTAAGATTTGTTATTTTTATTTGCGCGGATTGTAGTTTAACTAGAAAGAAAGTTAAATAGTTCCCTCCTTTGTTGGGATTCCACTTTTGAGTGCCATGCACCGCGCAACGAGATCTTATTTTGGTCCAATTTAACGCTCGTAATTAAAAAAAAAAAACAAAGTACTCTCGCAGCAGACGAGTTTTTCGACGTAACAATGTTCAACTTGGTATCTTAGCAACCTGGCAGTGGCAACAATGAAATTGAGTACATAGGGACATTTTTCAAATTTTTGAACTGAAATCGGATAATACTCTCCAAAGAAACGCCATTTAGTTTTTAATAGCTGTATTAAACGGCAAATTAACTTTAAATTAGTTCATAAAAGTAATCTGCCCTGATAGTTTAATCAAATTTTTATCAATATTTACTGTTATTTCCAATTTCTGGTCCTACTTCAAGTTGTCTGAGTTTTGGCCTCTGTCTGGAATTTTGTTTACGTCTGGCATCATTCTGAAAACACGAGCAGTTTCACAAACAGTTTTTTAGACTTTAATCGTAATCATGCATGCGAAGTCAATTAATCGGGTTAATTCATCGAAGGGTTTGGAACTGTCCACAGGTGTTTGCTAGGAATCTCTGTAAATATTAATTAAAATGGACAAAAGGTTCTTTAGATGAAGAGCCAGCTAACTAAGACAGCTAATTCTAAAGTTTGTTTTCAAACAGCGTCAGTTCATTTTTTTATCCTTTCTTACACGAAGCAGTTTTTGATGGCGAACTTTAGATACGTTTCACGAAGATAAACAATATTTCTGTCTTTGTTGTTTCAAGCACCAAAGTCTGGTGAAACCTGACAGTAAATCTCAATGTGATCAGAACTGAGCAAAATTAATCAATGATGCTGAATTCAACTGGAACTATAACGTTAACGCTTGTCATTCAAGCTTTCATCGACTTCCATTTCACGATACCTATAATACACGAACAATAATCATTACAACCAGTGTTTCCAATTGAAAATCCAGTCCCAATACTTGGATAACATCTACCAAATTTTGCCAATAATGCACTCAAAATTATGCTCTCCAACTAATGGAATGCCTTCTGAATAAACAAACAAACCCGCCATTGAATTGATGAGAGATACTTCTATCATCCTATTCAATCCCTTCTACTCAATTACATCCTTTATTCCATCTTAATAATGAAAATCTATTTTGTAATTATCCGTACTTACAACAGTTCTTTTAAACTTATTTTAATTTGATATCTATTTTCAACATTTAATTTACCTACATCACAAATGTAATGCTGATCTGAAGCAGAATCTTGCGTATCTATTTGTCATGCTAATTGCAGTCTAAAAGATCCAGACAAGCAATAAATGATACAGTCTATTCATTAAATACATTAGCATCTTCTGTAATTTTAGATTAGGTTGTGTGTTAAGCGCCAGAGCAAGTCAGTCATGAGGCATCAGTGTATTGTTTCTGTAATTGCTTGTATTCTTTGGTCAGTTTGCTGGACAAAAGCTCCAATTTCCAGAAGTTAGAGAAAAAAAATTTCAACAATTTCTGAGACCGATTAACTCGGCCACGTTGTGAAAAAAGGCCATAAATTCCTCTAGTCACTGACGGGATTCGAATCGGGCCTTTTTCACCCGGTGTGCCACGACCGTGATTGCAACCACTGTACTACCCTCGAGGGTCCTTCGAAAATAATATTTCAAGTCCCCAATTCTTCTGGCTTATAGAGCTAGATACCTGAGCTCGACCAGGCAATTTCAATACGCTTTGCCTTAATCCATAATAAGCAACAGGCCACACTCCACCTATGAAATGCTACATCTTAATTTTGGCCATGGACTGCCTCTTGCCATCTTTTTGTCCTTTCTCTTCAGCTTCATTATTTTATTTTATTTATTTATTCCTTTTTTTATCATTCTCAGTGTATTGCAACACATTTTCCGTTCGCTATTAACTATTAAAACCTACCTTCCAGTATTAACACTACCTAAAATAAAGTGCGCATATTGTCCCTTCCCTAGACGCAATATACGCACTTTAAAACTCCATCTTCACTCCTAAAAATCAAACAGCGAAAACTTCTTCCCACACCCCAATTTCTGCGGATAAATTGCATATATTTTCTGTTTCGAATATCATAATTTTCCAAACTCATTAGAAAATTAATGAGTTTTTTAATGAGTTTGGAAAATTATCATATTACTCTGAACATTCAGTTTTATAAATGCAGTACACGTATTTGAATCTCCGTGCCTTTTCAAAAGAAGGGTTTTCCTCCTGTTTGCTTTATTTTGGCTGCCAGTTCTCACGCTGACAGCACCTTATTAGCCTTTTCTATGATATATGCTGCCATCTAAGGGCACGTCTCTTGCTTCACTAACTGATATTTATGGCGTTTCTACAAAGTTCTCTTTTGTTTTCTATTTAATTTCACATGTTTAAATTTTAAAGTTTAATTCGCGGATTCTGCGTTTTGTTTACCTTTATTTCAGTACAATCTAAATTCCTTCCTGTATGATACCATACACAGGTATATGTATACAGAATTATAGACGAAATTTTTCTAATGTATTGTCTGAAAATTTGATTATATTCAAGAACTTGAAAATACGGGACTACCGATGGATAACATGCTTTAATTTCTTAAAATTTTCCACTTTCGACCTTGTACCTTAAGACGATAAATACTCAATGTGGTTTAGAACTTTACCATCGAACGCGCCAATTAGAAATTGTCAATGGAATTCATAGAGTCCTCCCGTTATCATTCAAGAACTGAATCCAGGCCAGAGCAAGTTTGTAGTGGGGCTCAATCAAGAAGTCATGGAGTCCTTATCCCGTATAACCATACTTTTTGGAAATTCTTTGGAATTTTGGCTCAAAATTTCTTGTTGGATTTTAAAATAAACTTGCAGCAGAACTCATTGGATTGGATGGGAGACTTCAAATGTTACAATTTTAATTGTATAAAAATAAAGAAAGCACCAAAATTCGCCAGCGGAATGCAGCCCTATTCAACGTAATGCAGCGCTAGCTCACCCATTGTGTTACCATGAGTCAAATCAATCGTAAAATGTAATTGAATGACATTATTGACATAAACGAGGATTGTTTGATAGGTTTTTAGCTTAGCATAGATAGAGTTATTACCTGATGTTGACTTTACACTGTTTAGTCCTTTGTAATTCAATGCGCTTTTTCCAGCAGTGCTCTAAATTCGTGATCACAGTTTTGTGGTGGCTTTCTTGAAGGTCCTAAAAAAATTGAGTGTGCAACTGCTATTACCTGATCATCGGACAGAAATTTGCTTCCGGACAAGTTAGTTTTTAGTTTCGAGAATGAGTGGAAATTGTATGGGGCTAAATCCGATGGGTGGGACGACAGTTTATAGCCAGTCTGATGAATTGCAGCCATGGCAACTGTCGATGTGCGAACAGATGCATTGTCCTGGTGAAACAAAAGAAACCACCTTTAGTCAGCTTCCTTGGCCTTTTTAATTTGATTGCATTTTGCAATTTCGCTAATTCGTAAGGTGCTGCTGTAGCTGAATGGTCAGCGCGATGGTGCATAAGTATGTACACGTGCGTTCAGTGACCGGGTTTCAAAGCCTCGACTAATAAATAGGATGCTGTTTCTTGTATTCTCTTTATCTTGCGAACTCCTTTGATCGGGTGGTGGTCCCGGAGTATAAACAGAAAATTTATTTATTTATTACTACGTTAGCATAGCGTTATCCGATTATGTCCCGGCCTCCTTAGCCGAGTGGGCAGGAGCGGGAGTGCAGTAGCACTCGCTCTTTGAGTTAGACCAGGGTTCAAGCCCCTGACTGATGAATACGGTCGATCTGCCAACCCGCACTGGACCAGTGTGGCAGATTATGGTCCATTTCCCTCAGCATGAATTGTTGAGGAGGCTTCCATCCTGCAGTGGGTTGATAATGGCTGCACTTTACTTTTTTTTTATTATCCAATTATAGTTTGTTTCTATGGGAGATAACCTACCATTATTACCCCTTTTGAATCCCGGAAGATAGATACCATGATCTTGCCCGTTAGTGAGACTGACTTGGCTTTCTTTGGAGGTGGCGATCAGTGTTTCCGTTCTTTTGAGTAGTTTCGATTCTGGTTGGTAGTAATGAAGCCATGTTTCATCCGTAGTTATATATTTGGCCAGAAACTTTATAGGGCACCCTCCGGTATATTGCACTACATCCGGTGGATGCGGGATTTTAGTGCGCTGACCACTGACTGTGAATAATGGACCCGGACCTGGCTCCTCGAGCTTGAAATGGGCATTATGCGGCAGCTGCCCAGGTGTTGGTTGCTCGCTAGTTCGAAGAGGCCTGACACACTTCTTTCAGGCCGTTTCACAGAGGTTTTGTGCTGTCGCAGGTGTTCAAGGTGGAGATGGGCATTTGCCTAGGTGCTATCCTGATTCAAGAACATTAAAAAAAATAATAAATAAAAAAAAGAACCTTTATAGGATCTTCTTGATGACCAACAAAAAATTTCGTTGAGGTTTTGAATTGATGGTTTTTCTGATCGGGTGTCAATAAGCGGAGGACTTATCGTGCACAACCTTTTGTCATCCCTAATTGAATTCACAGAAGATTGTTGAGATGCGTATACTTTATACTATTTCTGTAATTAATAGAACGTTCATGACAGGTGAAGGATGATCGACAAATAAGTCTTGACCGTCATCCATCACCTTCATGAACTCTTTATCAAACCTTTCTGGAGTGGTTGCTGTCGGTGGACATCCATTTGCGCTGTTAACTTTAGATATTAGGCCCGTTCCGTTTAAATTCAGCTACCCAAACTTCGACAGTTGCATTTGTTGGGGCAGATCCTCCTGATCTGTTTATCAGATTTTCATAAATATCCTTGCTGGACAACCTCTTTTTGTCAAGATATTTTATTACGGCCATTTATGTAGGCTCGAACTTCAGTGACCTAAAAAAGAAGTGTCATTAGCTACGAATTATAACTAAAATGTAACATTAACGTATGTAGCATTAAACTTTTTAAACTCGTTGAAGTTAAAGATTCATTACTGCTCAGCAAAGACGCGATCAATAGAAGCAAGAGAAGTAACAAAACGAATTAAAACGAATATAACTGCTTTTAGAATGGTACGAATTTAAAGGTGCTTCTGCTGCAATTGTCTGAAAGATTTTACTGAAATCTTTAAATTTTAATGAAGTCTGAAAGATACACGCAGATTCTTAGAAGAACTGGGGTCGCTTTGCTTGTTCACGAATCTCCAATACCCTTCCCCACACCCACCCAACACACAAACGTTCACGTTTCAAACGCCCCTTTGTCAGTGCTGACTGGCGATTATAATTCAGGTTTAATGATTACTCCGAACATGCCGTAACAGCGTGTATGCCATGCAGCGGGCGTGAAACAAATCATCAGCGGGGATGTACCCTCTAGGGGCGAGCAGCGGACAAAAGGGGAAAGGATAACTTACTTCAGACACATGTACGACTGTTTTCTTCCAGCGACACCTGTACCGACAGCACGCTTGTACATTATATGCTGCTTCAAGGTCAGAGTTCACCTTCGGCGAATGCCGGTGTGCCGGAGGACACGCATTTTCCGTCAGCGAAGGGATATAAATTCTTTCTAACGCGTAGGCGCTCGGCTTCTTCAATACCCATGGAAGTCTAGTGGTAGCATTAAAAGGACGAAAGAACAACAGGCCAAGATTTGAGTTAATCCGAAAGAATAATAATCCTACTCATGATCTGCAATAGATAATTAACCTTGCATGAAGAGTTTGGATTAGTTCGGAGTACAGAACTGAAGAGCGATATCCGAAATACAACATAATTTCCTGGTGTGTGTGTGTTAGATATGAGAACATATTGGAGGCAGCTGAGGAGGTATTGGAAAGACAAAGGTGGGCAAAGAGATGGTGGTAAAGGGACTGGAAGTAGCATTCCAGAAGAGGACAAAACAAAGAGTTACAAACAACATAAAGTCAAATTTCGCTTTTTCAATGTCCAGTGCATTGTCAGGGTGAGAGAACTGGTCAATGATAAAAAAAGATTAAGAGTAAATGGAGGGAAAAAAAGTTTTTCACAACAAAAAATTCATCTGAACTCCCACGAAAAAAATATAAATGTTTTTGATTGCAGCAGATTTTTGAAATTAATCTCCAAACCCAATTTCCATCCTTCTAAATATAGTAACCATGCCTTGGGAAATTAAAACAATCGATCCCACCATTTCTGTTTATATTCTCCAATTATAGCATGTCGAAGACCTTGTTTTCTTTTTAAGGGCAGGCTTATAAGTTGGGATTTATTCCATGTTTTGTTCGGTTGCCCCGTTAAGCATTATTTTCGACTTTAATCTTTGATTTATCTTCGTGCCATCAGCGTCGTCAGTTTTGATGATCAAACAAAAGATTTACGCGTGTTTCCTTCCTTTTCTTTTATTGATTTGTTCCTAACAAGTGTTCGTTGTTCTGTTTTTTTTACATTTTTCTTATTTCTTAACTGTCGATTACTTTTTTTTTCCTTTACAGGCTGCATTATCGATTACATTTCTGTCTTACCACGTGCTATTTGGTAGTTCCCAACTTGGTGAACTTTTAAAATAACCTTTACTTTGTTGAGAAACAACGTAGAGGTTATTTTATTAAATCCAGAGGTAACTGGATTTGGATTCAAGAATGGTGGAGTCGAAAAAAGGTTGGAGAGTCACTGTCACGCTTAGCAAAAAATGGTCAAGGTTATTGCGCATTATTCTGTTGGTTGGACATATTGTATAAACCCCTGATTTACGCGATGGGCGAGTTAGATGACCTTGCGCGATTACGTATCTTGTAATTGGATTTATAGTCTAGAAGGAATAAGAAGCAACATGGATGTAACGTCAAACACTAAGTTATTGGAGTTTAAAAAAACGCTCTTCAAGTTAATGCTGTCCGCGAAGTGTGAGAACTTCTCCCGGACAATAAACGTCATGAATTCAAAGATAAACTGTCAATAAATCGAAATTAATAATGTTACCAGCAGTAGATGAGGTTTTATTTCTATTCTTTCATGAAATAATGGTCCCAGACTAATGAAGGTATTCATAACGTAGACAACTTAGACTTAAATGAATCCATAAACTTATAACTCCTGTCTCTCCCCTACAACAGTAAACATGGCTTCATACCTAAGTTCTACAACAATTTTATATCGCATATCAATCGTTGTTTCCTATCCTCTTTGCTGTTTCTAGGGGTCCAGGCATCCTTGATTTGCAGGTGAACATAAAAACTTTATCCTTTTATTTGAAATAGAATGATCTTTCGGCTAATGCATTTTGATATCTGGGCACTTAAAAAGGTTTAGTAAATAATATCGTTATTGAGTCATCCTAGAATAAATTGAGACACTTAACGTATTGGTCTGTTCGATTCTGTTTCAGGGTAGTGGAGTTTCTTAATATATTGAAACTACCATACTACTATATCCGCACTACGTGGGGGCCCCAAAGTGTCAGTGGATACGATGATTGGTTTGGCATAGCTATTAAAAAGCACGAGGAGGACTTTAAGAGAATGTTTCGGGAGCTGGAATCTCTCAGAATGTGTGGTTTTTGCCTCTGTTTTGGAGAGAGGTGGGGGATGAGGTACTTTTAGATATACTAATTATATTTTGAAGATCGATAAAGTATTCTTGTCGACAGTGACAATGGAAAAGTAGAACCCTTAAAGAAACCCATATCGCTTGTCTTTGGCCTTTTTCCTTCTTTTCCCGTTATTCTTTTTTATATGGGCGGATTTTATTCTGCTATTTTAAAATTTTTCAGCTACCTTTCCTCTCTGGTCAGTGTCCACAAGAATATTTACCGTATTTTACTCCTGGCCTCTAAAAAAAGGGCCATTATAATCTTTCGAAGAAGAAGTTAGATCAATACTAATTTTTTTATTTTTTTCCGAACAAGTTATTGAGCATTTATTTATCACGTGGCATCGCGAAAATTAGCAAGTCACGTGATGTAAAGTTTGATGAGGTGGAAAACATGTAAAGTTCTTCAGTAAAGTACATTTTTAGAGTTTCAAATGCGTGTCTATAGTGAATTCGTATTTGCATAAATCCGAAGGTTTTAATATTTGGCCATTTCGTCTCCGGTCATTAACTAGTCTCTGACAACTCTTCTCGCTTTTCGAGTGTGTCGACAATCACTTCTCTCGGTGGCCACGACGAGGGGCTTCGGTGCTTGATAGCAGTCCTTCGATATCAGTCGTAAAATTGGATTTCTTGTTGTTCATGGTCAGATAACTTTGTCAGACTTAAGGTCCGGGCCATTTAACTCAAACTTGGCTTCGTAAGTAACGGCCGATTGAGTCCGTTAGTTGAGATGCTCACAGAGCGGAAACGCGGCTTGGCAGTCTATCGGGATGTAAGCACTTCACCGGACAGGAAAATAAACGGTGTGTTTGTTCTCCAAATACACTTTCTTTCGCAGATGAGCGGAATTACTCCAACATCCATTTTGTCCCGACTAACTTTGACGCAGTTGCTTAGCAACTGGAAATTTCCTTCGGTACGACGCACCATCCACGATCTCTGTCAACTATATCGGAGGCACAGGGTTTGTTTACAGCAGTCCGCATTTGATTTATCCGGAAATCAAGGGGGTGGCTACCTCTTTACCGAAAGTTGAACTTTCCATTATACCATTACCGATGGGAGGACGTGTATTAGTTCTATTCGGTTGTTATGGCAATGCTGTGAAATCCGATTAACGTAAGCATGGAGGTGAGTTTGGAGATTGCTTTTATCGGATTTCACGTGATTAGAATGATTTCATGTTGATGCGTTAGTTTGAACCAAAGGAAGATGGAGAAATGTATTCTCGGAACGAAGCAACTCTCGCAATTCAGAAACTGACAAAGAAGTCAAAAAGTGGTAACCAATCTGGAGATATGACTGCCATCACCAGCCCCTTATAAATCAGACCACCAAGAATGGATTGGATAACAATCTTCATTTTACATAATGAAACAGTTGTAATTCTAAGGAAGTGGGTCTCGGCTTCTGGTATACGTAGCCCATGTGGTACAAGATGGTGTTTCTGTGGTATTCAATCTATCTGGTAAATATCGAGGTCAGACTTAGCTGATATTTAATAGAAAATATAATGAAACGATTGGGTATGACGCAATTTTCCACGAAAATAACTTTATTCAAACAATCTTTTGATTAAAACAGAAAACGGATTAAGAACTATTTGAATAGAGGTCAAATTTCTCTTATGTTGAACAGGAGATTTTGAATCTGCCAAACCATCATTAAGGAGTTGGGGTTTACTGGACTAACTTCGATTTGCGATAGCAGAGTGGCTGATTCATTATTAAAAGATACTGGAGTATCTTAATACTGGCCGATATATTAAACAGCCAATTAAAGTTGAACCCGCCCACATTCTGCAAAGCCCAGATCGATACTTTTAATTGGAAACTGGTACTATAACAGTGTTTCTTACAAGGCTGCTATTTAAGTTCTTTTTTATTTTGCGAGTGTTGAAGACTTCAAAGAGTTTTGCAAGACAGTCGATAGTTAATAAGGGGCTCATTAAAAGGAAAAGAGCAGCTGAAGAATTTTATGATTAACGCATCCCACCCATTAAAACAACGACCCAAACTTTTCTCGGGCATGCGTACAACAGTCTTCATAATTTTGGGTTACGCGCAGTCCGATGATATATTAACTATTTCATTACAGCATTGGTGAAAAGGCAAAGATGGAGGACCCATTTTCCAGTAAAATAGAAACCCTTTATTTTAGATTTGGTCTGTTTGACTTTATTAAGAGAAATCCACAGATCTGTTTGCCAAAGGGCGACTGAGAAAGAACTGAAAAAACAATAAATAAATAAGTTTATTCTGCAGTATCGCATACGTTGCCATGGCAACTTTGAGTTACCCCCCTAAGAACCCCAACCTTGTAACTCGTGATGGTTGAGGTCCATCACATTACCCGTGGGTGGGTAACGTATTCTAATGAGATGCGGGGCAACTGAAGGATTGAATAAATAATTGCTTCGTCATCTGTCCTATAAATATTAAACATCTTTATATTTCTCCTCAGTGAACTCGATTCCAAGACGCACTCGCTAAGTCGCTTAGAAAAAGAAAAGAAAAGAAGAAAAAAAAAAAACACTTTATGCAGCAATAATTCTTAGAAATCGTTGGTATTGGAGGAACCTTTAACTGCGTATCGCCTTTCCTTTGGTAATCGAAACAGATAGGGGGACTGATTGCAAGAAGCTATGTGTATTGATTATCTTTAACTGGCACATCCATTGTGTGCCAACACTGATAGCGCCCTAGTATGCAGGATCCTATCGCTGTAGCGTTCGAAACGTCTTTAAAAAAATAGAAGGAAAAAAAAATGGTAGAATTTGGTACAGATGTATCGACACTCCCCACTTCCACATGACTCGTGCAAATATCGTCCTCCTTTAGGTCGGTTTTAATTCTGCAATCTGCAAGTAAAGAAAGGAGTTTTAAGTATCAGAGCCATATTTGCAGATTTTAAACTGGGTTGTAGTCTTTCTAGAAGTATCTTAACGAAATCATATAGAAATTTCGCATCGCTATTTCACAAATAATTTTTAATCGACGTTTGAGTAAGGTCGTTGCTAGTATTCGTAAAACAGCTCATAACTTTGAAAACCTCCTCAGCATTACACGAAAAAGCGGAGTACTGGGAGAAAACTCACCGGTTGATACTTTTTATGGACTGTTGTGCTTAGTTACCCGAAGAAAACTTTGGATTTCCACTATATGTGTGCTAAGACTGTTCTAGATGATGAATGCAGTATATCGCAATTGCTTGCATCCAGATCTCTAGTTTCATGTTCTACTTATACCAAAGTTCGCAACAGTTGTAAAACAATTACTAATCAATCCTAACTCTTTTGAGTGAGTTAAGAATAGACAATTTGTTCCTTGTACAAACGATAGTCTAGTTTTCTGGTGTCTGGCTAAAGCTATTGGCCGCAACTTGTGTCTATCAATACTTCCACCTCTGTTGCAACCTAATGGTTCTATTGCATCCTCAGCTAAAGATAAGTCGACTTACTAGCATCCTACTTTTCTTCTAACTTTGATATCCACGATCCTGGTAAATCCCAGTACACTCCATTCAATGCCTCTGGTAGCCTTCTAACAGTTCTTATTCTGAACGGTCGTGATTCAAAGTAAGCTCCAAGTCTTGATGTCATAACTCTTTGTTCGTTAAACCTGTTTTCTTGAACCTGCTTTGCGTCGCCTTTTTATACTTTCTGGTTCTACTGCTGTTTTTTTTTTTTTTTTTTTTTTTTTTTGTATAGAAATATGCTCATATCAGCCACTTCCTAAAAAGAATGACAAATATCTCCTTTCCAATTATCACCCAACTACGCTTCCCTGTACTCTTTCCAAGTAATGGAGAAATCCATCAACCACCAACTCTTTCTCTATCTGATCAGTGATCACCGATATGAATTCCATCAGCCTCAATCAACTGGTGATATAGTAGCTTATGTTACTCATCTTCGGATAAATTCAATGGAAAAGTTCGATGAAACTCGAGCCAGTTTTGTTGACATTTGCAAAGCTTTTTACCTTGTTTGGCATAAATGGTTTCTAAAGGGCTCTCTGTCTTCTAACCTCTCAACTAATGCTGATATCCCTCATGATTCTGTTTTTGATCCCACTCTTTTCATTGAATATTAAATCCTATCCACAAGTTTGGATGACAGCACATTACATTCCACCATCCAGCTATTTATGCAAGGCAAGCTTCAACTTGTCGAATATCCACAACCATTTCCTTAAATTCTGATCTCCAGTGAGGCGAAGAAAACTTAAATTCACTCCTTTAACTCAGTCTTGTCTTATTTCTCGCAAGAAAGGGTTTAGTTTGATGCTATTCAGATATATAAACAAGACACTGTTCTCTTTTTTCAAGTCTGCTGCTTGTCTTTTCTATAGATATTTCGATGGAGTGTTCTGAATTGGTATAAGTGCTTTCCCCACTCTCTCTTAGAGACCGAACGCTTGCTGCAACCAGTCAGCATCTATTCACTGTCCAACTCCAAACTCAGAGAATTAATTTGTTTTGTCTTCTATGTCTAAACCTACTTTTGTTCCCTGTAAAAATATTCCTTCAGATGTATTTCCCGAAAATTACATTCTACAGAAATTCAAGTCCCATGTCGAAAAGTATCTTCTCCCCAGCCTTCAACTCTTGCATGGTACTAAATACTATTGGTTCTAATGCCTTTATATTGACTCTATAAAATAAGCTATTTCTTGTTCAACTAAAGCAAGATTGGCGTCACATTTATAAGGTTAAATAGCTGGACGTGTCGAGTTATCCAAAAAACTATAGATGGCCCTTGTGAAAACTTTTCTTCTAGGTCTGATAATCAGTTTTAGGCCAACATCCAGGATTCGCATCAACAGATTATTAATAAATTACTTTTCAGATTCCAGTACAGTTCTTTCGAATTGGCATCTGTGATTCTGCCTCTGTATTCCAAACCAATTCGAATACGTGCATCAGGTAGTTAAAATCCATTCTGTTAAACTTTAAACTCATCGAACCAACTCCATTTCTTTCTTATTAATACCTTTTACATATGCAAAATACACCGAGTGATCACTGAATTATGACCACATATCTAATACTTCGAAGGTCCTCCTTTTGTTTTCAGTACAGCAGCTATCCGACTTCGCATTGATTCAACAAGATGTCGGAAGCGTTCGGGAGGTATGGCCAACCAAGCTGTATGTAATGCGGTCAGCAATACAGGTATGAAGGTGATTGGTGTATCCAGACGCCTGATATGCCTTTCCATAGTGTCTCACTAGTGCTCTATGGGATTGATATCGGGGGAATTCGGAGGCCAATCGATATGCTGGAAGTCAGAACTGTGTTCCTCAAACCATTCCTGCACAACAAGTGTCCGATGGCTCGGCGCATTGTCATCTTGGAAGACACCATCGCCATTCAGGAAAAAGTGTAACATAGCGAGGTGTACACAGTCAGCAAGCAGTTAACGATAGCGGAGACCAGTGATACGTTGTTCCGCATACACCAGGGGTCCAAGTTCCTGCCAGTGAAACATGCCCCACACCATAAAACAGCCTCCACTTTTGATACCATGCATGATGGATCAAGAGTCTCGTGTTGTTGATGCCAAATCCATACACGACCATCCACAGTGTGGAGTAAATAATGTGACTCGTCCGACCAGCACACCTTCTTCCAGTCTTCTAACGTCCAACTTTCATGCTCTTTGCACCAGGCGAGTCTTTTGCGCCGATTAACCTTGGTTAGGAGAGGATGCTGTAGGCGTCGTCTGCTGGTATAGCTCATACGTGCGAGTGTGCGGCGCATGGTCATGCAAGATATTGTTCCAGGTTGGCCCATGTTATATTGGGTAGTCAACTCTTTAACAGTGCTGCGCCTGTACGAATCTTCGGACCCGGCGCTCACCTCTAACATCAACCTTTCGCTGACCTTTGCAGTTTTGTCGTTGGATCGTTGTTTGACCATTTTGACGCCAGTCCTGGTACACTTTAACTACGGCGGCTCTCGAACACCCCACCAGTTCAGCCGTTTGGGAAATCGAGACACCAGCTCGTCGAGCACCCACAATCTGTCTTTCATCGAAGTCCGATAAATCCTTCCTTTTACCCATCACATTCAGAATTTTACTACCTACTGAACCACTGACACCTTATCTATGCTACGTAGGTCGACTAACTGGCACTCTCGTACCTCACGTGGTCAACGGGTCGCATTCACTTTTCATAGGGGTGGTCATAATTCAGTGATCTCTCAGTGTAAATAAACAAAGTAAATTCATTTAATTTTCAGCTTACTTGCGTCATCACGTAGATTGCATTCTGTGTTTTTAATTCTTGCGTACCGTGCCCAAGTTTACGACTAATATTACTTCATCTTGGTGTTGTTTATAACTGATGGAACAGCGATGCTCGAAACTGAAATTTTTCATAAGTGAAACAGATTCTGAATAAACGTACTACGCAGGTGTGGTTGTCTTCAACAAATAAGTAACTCCCAGCTTTTGTCCAGTCTTGATTTCAACCAAAACAAAAAACAAAATCTTGTATGTTTCGGAATTTTTTATACCATATTGAGAGAATCAAGGACAGTCCATTTTCTGAGGTTTTTTCTTTCTTTCTAACAGAAGCCGTATTACAAACTGAAGCATAAACAAAGACCCTTTTTTTAGGGTGTAAACGCTTCCTAAATTTCAGATGTGAGATTTGTGCAACCCAACAGTGGTGCGAGCTAGGATATTAATTCTTCGGCTTTAATGAAGTAAATTATAACATTGAAGAAGATACCATAACATATATTGAACGCTTGTTATGATATACACTTTTACACTGAGAGGGCTATTTTAGCTGACCCCTACTCCTTAATTATACCACTGATGTGATCTACGCTGACATTTCCAGGGCTTTGAGTCCAAAAAATTCAATTTGTGCTACTGGTGATCCTCAAGGCTCATTTCCAGGCCCACATTTTTTAAAAAATTATCAAAGACGACGTTTATTCCTCTCCCTCAAAGGATTGACTGCCGGTTCTTCCCAATCAAAAAATATCGTCCATAATAATAATAATAAATGAAAGGCACATTTCCTAAAATACATGCCACGCCATGACATAATTTACAAAATATACTCAATGACGTTATAAGGTCCTATACCGTAGCCGAGTGGTCAGGAGCCGGAGTGCAGTAGCACACGCTCTTTGAGTAGACTGGGGTTCAAGCCCCTGACTGCTAAATACGGTCGATCTGCCAACCCACACTGGACCAGCGTGGCAGATTATGGTCCATTTCCATCAGCATGAATTGTTGAGGAGTCTTCCATCCTGCAGTGGGTTAATAATGGTTGCAGTTTACCCCCTCCCCCCTTTTTATTAGCCGAATATAATCAAAAATACAAATTCGCCGGACTTCTATTCGTTTAAATTCATATCCACTGCGTAAATGAATCTGGGAAGAAGAGATTTCATTTAATTTTCCATCTGGACCAATCCCAATCTCTTTATTGCTCTACTTAAAATTTAGAACCAATTATGATACTTTTAGCCCCATAATCTCTTGTTTCATCTTCGTCAGCCTTTAGCACCCATTTTAAGTTTTTGTAATTCTTTGATCAACTTATAATTGGGTATCGTTGAATCTTTGTGCCTCTATAATGACGTTTTATTGTATGGCTTCGGTTTTTTCTTTTTTCTTTTTTTTTTTTGGAAGGGGGGAGGAAAGATGGGATAAGACGATCATGGACATATCTTCGTCTAAAGTTAGCAACAAGAATTCCCACCAGATTTCCATAGCGGAGTTGGTTCGAAGCCCAGTAATCTGATAACAGAAGTGGGTGAAATATATAGATGAGCGCCCAGTAGGCGATATGAAGAAATCCATTTCGTATTCTTCGAGCAGGCAAAGAATCCGAAGACCCGTTGACGTCTGACATGTCTGTAATATTTTACGGGATGATGTCCACGGTCTTGGAAGCATCCCGTCATTGACAGGTTTATTGTGTCCCTGCGCTGTAATGGCAGCCGAGGCCTGACATAGCACAGAGCTGTCCGATGCATTCGTGGAATGCCTTTGTGGTGGCTAAACGCATTGACAGCGAAGGTGATATTAAGATAGAGTAGCCTCAATTTTACTACTAAACGTCCCCGTCTCCCCCAAGTGGAATAACGAAATCCTTTGATGCTTTTTTCAAAGTTTTCGAAGATCTCCAGCATTACAATAACAAATGCCTGTGGGTAGTTTGTCCTTACTCAAGTGATATGATGTCATAATCTAAAATTGCAGTGAATTTGGACTGTCTCATACATGCAAACAATACGTTTGATTTTAATCTTCCCCTTCTCATTTCTTCGTTCTATTTTACTACTGTAAGTCTTTACAAAGAGAGAAAGAGTCTGAAAGAGTTACAGCAACAGGGTAGGCCTACTTCGCTCGCGACACACGAACTGATTAAGGGCTAAAAGGTGTCAGAACTATGTGTACACGCGACATTGATCAGATTGGCAATACTTGTACATATAGTCTTCTCCTACGTCACTCTATTATCGATTGGGCGTTCCTGTTATTACCCAAACCTTTCCCCGGTGACGTCATTCATTTCGTAGCTCCAGGATTAACAGCGTAGTTGTAAGGAGCCAAATTAATCGGATTATCGATCAAGTTTTCTATAGTTCAGTAAATTTGTTGGCTCAATAAGTGACACAGGCGTCGGAGTAATTATATTGGGGTGTTGGAAAGCTGTCATTTCCCTTCGAAGTGCGGATAATAAGACGCTGCTCACACTTTGATGGACTTTGAGGGCGAAGTGCCGATAATGGTTTGTTTTAGTGGTGACTCCCTACAAACAGTTCCCCTTTATGGGGTTCGTCGGTAAAGAATAATTGAGCATTAAGTGGACACAGTTGTCACTCTTGGTGTTCGCAATAATATCGTGTCCATTTTCACAGTACATCTTATCTGTAGGGTGAGTTTGTGGATGCAATTCGGATCGAGTAATTGCAGCAGAAGAGAATTCCTCCTGTGTGAAGCTGGAATCGAATCTGAGACCTTTCCAAATTGGTAGCAGGGTGGCTCACCCACTATGCTACCACGGAGACACAGGATAAATCATGGATCCGTCATGGATTCAGAAATACTGGTATATTCTGAATCAAGACAGGAGCAATTTTGCACCCGATTCTTAATAAATCAGAAGTATTCTGGTTAATTCACCCATGCTCTTGGCATCGTTAAGCTTTTTGAAAAATGGTAGAAACTCCTCACTAATTTTGAGTGATTCCTTGGATTGCAAGTGTATTACGTTCTCAGGTCTTTATAGTTTTTGCACTTGGTGCTTAAGTTACAAAAGCCAAGCCTGAGAGTCCATTTTCAGTGAGATTGGTTGGGATTATTTCGATTTATAGTCATGCAATTACGGATAGAAGCCTTATAATATTGTGGGCAAAAGTTCCATGATTTGTGAGAGGATTTTTAACTTATGACCTCTGCTTTTAAACCGTTGACTTCTTCCACGTTGTCTTAATCAACATCTCTAAGTGGTTTTATGAGACTGTATAAAATCTGTTATCGATTGATGCTGTGGTAAACATGTGTTATCCACACGGTTTCAGGCTTAATCTCCTTCGAAGTATTCTGTCTGCATCCACACCTCAATCCATTATTCCTTCATCGTTTAATAAGCTGGTTTTCGGGTTGCGAAAATCTGTTCCGTGGTATTTTGTGTTCTAGCTTCCACATCCCCAAATCCCTCCTTTTGAAGGTTTTCTTTCATGCTGGAAAAGAAAAGTCACATTGAGTCATATGACTAGGTATGGAGGCTGTGGACTTGAGAAGTGCAGTGTTTAACATGAAATTTCTACACACATGACCTGCTGAGAGGGCAGCGCCGTTTTCGTAGCGAAGCAGCCAAGATTCATACCCAGTAAAAACAGGTAAACAGACCATCAGCAAATCTTACACGCAAGATACGCAGAAGCCTCATTGTCCTCGCTGCCTTGTATTGCTCTTAAAAGGACCTTTAAGAGAGACATACCTTCCCAGTCTCTCTCCATAAATACGAACTCTTTTTTGAACTACCTTCGTAGTTCAAAACTTCATCGACGGGAGGGATTACTATCTGCTCAATTTGGCTGCACCTTTTCTTATTCCTGTTCCTGTCTCAAGAATGTAAATTGCTTTCAATCGCGGCGCACTCTTAAAAATCAATATCTTGACAAGTTTTAAGACTTTTTAAATTATTCCGTTTTATAATTTAAAGCGAAAAGGGTTACGTCGTCCCCTTATCGAGGACGCACTGACAGTTCCAGTGAACATTAAATCCACTTTAAATCCCAAAGTAAAATCCACCAAGCACGCTTATAAATATAAAAAAAGAATAAAAAAAAGTCGACTTTCGCAGATATCCTTTCATGGAAGAAAAACGGTCAATTGATGGCTGATCGACCGCTTTTATTTCTCGCACAGCCCCCTACTTCTTACGCTCTACGGGAGATTATACTTTAATAAAACTGCGCACTATTCCTCCGCTGCTGATGAATGACTGAGTTGAGTGGACTGACACTTTACGTACGATCTCTCGCGCTGTCTGTTGACCCTAAACTTTCTTCGAAAGTACACAAAGCATTATAGAACGCTTCTGAGAAGTCTTGCTCTAACAACTATTAAATACACACTCCTGCAAGATAGGACATCAAATTTTAATATCCCTTAAGAGTTCCCCTAAAATACACGATGGACTTCGCTGTTATAATGTTGCAGCTCTCCTATCTGGCTTGTAAATGCTTGAGCTGATTTGGCGCTTTTCATGGTAGAAAACGATCATCTTTGTTTTTCCAATTTCCTGCTTTAATTTCTCCAGAAGAAAATTAAAAGATGTTTTCTCAGTGTTTGGACCATCCAGGAAGAAAATCTAATCAATCCCATTGAAAACTGAATAACTGAAGGCTTCTTTTTGGTCAGGGACCACTCTCCTGTATATATTCAGCGTCAGGATTTTCGGTTCTTCATTTGGCAGTGACCGTAAACTGCCAATGCGATGATAAGCCCGGCCCTGCACTTTAAATGTGGGCATTCAGCCAGATATTTGATCTCCTTTGTGGTGCCAAAAAGATGTCGAGTGGAAAAGTGAGTTATATTTTTCAATATTGTTTCGGAAATGTTGGAGGGGTGTCTCTCAACGTCTTATGAAGTGGCTCGAGGGGATCATTAATTTGGGACAGCTGACCCGTGTCTCCTTTACAACAAATTCGCAGTTTCATTTAATATGTCAAATTTTATTCAATGGAACTGCATGAAAAGAATCAAGTTTACAGTTTCCACGATCTTCGAACTATGGCACGAACACACACATCTCCTTCTGTTATCGATTTGTTATTAAGTTAGCTTATTTTTAAGCTTATTATTTTATTATTATTATTTTAGACTAGATTTAATTTTATTGATAATACAACATACGTTTCAATCAATATTGTATTATATCTTCTTCAGCGTGAAACGGAACTACATTTTTGCTTTGATTTTCAGCTGTTGAGAATTGATTAATCCCAAAGTAGTCACATAACCAGATGTCATCTTGACTGCTGATACGGATACATCTGTCTGTTGCAATACTCTCCATCCGAAGATAGGACTAGTGGTAGAGATTGTCTCCCAGACGTAAGAACTAGTGCCAGCTGGTCCAGACATTCTTCAATAAAGCCACCAGCTTGTGTTGATTAGGCTGCTCTATGAGGAGTTAATGTGACATCTGGGGAATGACTTAGTGCGGTACTTGGAGACAAATCAATTGTGCCGTACTCACAAAGATATTGGATTTTGCTTTCCGAAACTACCCAGAGGAATCCGGTTCGAGTTAGCGTAAGTTATGGAGACACTTCGACCATTGGCCACTTCATAAACAAACTATAAATTTAGATTGGACAGAAGATATACGCAGAAAGAAATGGGTAAGAAAATGTCCTTCGTAAAAGAGGAAATGATCAGAAAAAGAAAATATTTCAAGTTACGGAAGTGCATTCTGTCAGTGGTCATTGTTTTTTAAAACCGGTTTAACAGTGTGTAGACTTCAACTTTTGCTAATCATCTGCTTTATAGAGCTGACCCCTCACCCAGCGGGATGCATTGGAAAATTATAAGCCAGCACTTCACGAATTCAGATTCATTGAGATGCCAATACAAACTTATTATAATACATCGCTGTGGCTGAAAAATTATTAGTATAATTTAAAAATAATTGAGTTTTCAAGATGCTGGATTCCCGTATACATTTTAGATTTGAATTCTTCGCATTGATTCGAATTTTTGGCTGTGATCTGGAGCTATTTTGTTTCGTTTTTAACGTGGTGGATGTATTACCTGCTGGACATTATCCTGGTCAGGCAAAGTCTTCATAATTGCTTTTGCTAAAATGGTTACAATTCTTTTTAGATATATTATGGATCCGCGACGCACGCACACAGATAAAAATAATGCGCCATTGAACCCAATAGGACATTATGATCGAGGTTATCTATTTCCTCCTACTTTTCAGCATCTCCTACTTGAGCGAATCTGGACTTTCAGGTGTTCGTATTGCTGAAAACCAGAACTTGATTGTTGTCTGTGGAGGGTCCACTTCAATTCGTTGTATGACAGTTCGGCGCATGACATTTCGCTGTATGCGACAGTTCGGTAGACGAGACAATTTTGTGAATAACTCGAACTCCAGTTCCAACTCCTACACACAATCTCCAGGAAAGCTTACCCTTAATTCATTTGATCCCTCTCCCCGTGTAGTTCCTAAAATGCAACTTACAGAAGTGAAAGTGAAGTGCTTTATGACTAAACTTCTTCGACCTCTCTACGGAGTTACTACTCACAGTCTCAGATCCAACTGAACTAAAAGTGCATCAATGATTGGAGAGAATCGAGGAAGTTGGAATGAGTGACCCCTTACAGATAAAGAACCAAGAAGAAGAGGATAAGGATAGTTAATGATTTAACTCCTACTTCCACAACCACATAATCGATGTCTTTGGTTTCCTCTTGGCATCCCCTGGCAGTTCATGATGCTGTCATCTTTATTGTGATTGTCACAACTCCTTGTGCTGGAAGTTCTCTCCTAGGCAGCTAGTTGTGGTGCAGGCATTAGCGGAGTACCTGGTTCTACAGTCTCTGGGATGTAGATTCTTGATATTATGAAGATTTCCTTATTCACTGTTATTTGATTTGTGATTCGGTATGGTTTGTTGCAGCTATCTTAATTGATGATGATATGGAGTTTGAAATGGGCTGGCAGTTATCTATAACCAGGACTGGGTACTTTAACCCAGATTTGGACACCTCAACCTGGACTTTGAACTGTCTTCTATATTTTTTTGTGTTGCTTAAGTGTGTCGTTTTAGAGGGTCTTCCCATCCTGAAATTGGGCAAAGTAAAGGAGGGAATTCATTGTAATTATCTATAGACTGAACAGCGGTGTTGCCAAAGTTCTTGAATTTGTTTTAGATGTCCAGGAAAGGCAACCAATTGTACACTTCGGATTCTCACCAAGGTAGCCACTCCCACAAGACAGTTTGAGCTGCCTCCCCCCCCAATTCTCCCATATTGTCAGTGGATCGCCCTCTGGCTTAAAAGAGTTTGGTAGCTTTCATTAAGCATCGAAATATCCCACGATACTCTTAATTACCGTGTGCAGATCTGGCATTGTGTCCAGGATCCCAGCCGAGTGTTTACTTTGTCCCTTTTTATCATCCTCCAATGATTTCCTTCATTAAATCCCAGCTTACTTTCCTGCCTCATTAAAGAGTCTCTTCGTAATTAGGTCATTTTCTTAAGCCAAAATGAAGTTCAAGGATAATCAGTCCGTACTTCTCGCGCTAATTTCACACGGTAAAAAATTTGAAAGTGGCGATTAAAAAAAAAAAAAAACTTTAATTATGAATTTTCTATATGACGGGACACGCGTAAAGTTGGGTACTTGTACCACTATAATTAACCCGTTGTCTCGCGCTCATATTGCGCGCTGGACGCTCTTGTTTCAATTAATTAGGTTCTCGTGGAGAGAAAAAAAAAAGACAGATTAAGGAACTTAAATAAGGCAGCTGGCAATTTCGTGGAGCAGTCTACCTCGTCCTCAGTCCCCATCTCCCTCACCCCAACGAAAAAACGAAACGTTGATAAGAAAAGAGCATTTAGAAATTCCCATTTTATTTATCCAGCAGCCCCCTCCCATCCCCTTCCCCAACCACAGTTTAATTTCTGTTCCCGATCTGTTTTCTCGAGGACCAGACGAGCAGCACTTCGCCGACAATTTCCGCTCGCTCCTTAATCCGCCAGCTGATCCTTGATTTCTCCGTATCGCATGGGAGTCACGCACGAAGTCAAGAGCAGCTTATCTCGGAGAATTTCGCAAGAAGTAATGGCGTTCGGAGTAGGGACGCTGGTAATTTACTACGCTACCGGAGCACTTTCTCACAGGCGATACACCACTTCTCACTCCGGCCCCGAATGAAGCCCACTAATAAAAGACCCGTCCACCGACTCTTAAATCTCTCGGCCTGGTCGTAGTCATTGTCAAAGTTGCCCTCAGCGGTGAATAATTGAAGCTACAAAGGAGGCTCCATCTAGCGGCAGTGACAGTGATAGAACTGGGTGTTGTATGGGGACGGAATTCATTTCCATTATGAGCACGACCACATTAATCAATATAATCGATTTAATTATTAATAATCGTAAAATGGGTTGTGGCTGCGAGTCGTGGCGGCATTTCCTTGAACCTCTTACTAAGACATCCATTTCTTAACGTTCGCAGGAATTTTTTCCCTTCACGATGCTGGGTGGCTGCAATTACCAGACAGTTCGCATGCCCCTCACGACCTGCATACAACCTACACCGCTCTTCATGTCAGACGAGGTGTGTCCGATCGCAGGTCATGAGTTTAACGTGGACCAGAGGGCGTCTGAAATGCCCTTCGGCAAAATTCCCTGACCCACAACGGTGTTTTATATACAGCGAAGAAAGTTGGAGTTCGTGTCTGACCTCCCCCCCCACTCTCGCCTTCCCTCCATCCGTGTGTCAGGTGTTGATGATGGCGAAGACGTAAGAAGCTCCAAGTTTGCAGTGAGCGTACATTGTGCATTCTCAACTAGCGACTGTGCCAGTGGATGGAACCAGCTTGGGTTGCTCCCGGGTAAGTGAGGCATCATGGGAAGGCATCATTATGAGGGTACCTTAACGATACACGAAGCACTATTTCTATATGGCAATACTTAAGAAAATCTCTGATCTTAGATCATATTTCTCATTTTATTACAGAGAATAGTTAGCTTAAAAACGTTAACCTTTTTTATATTTATTTTTATTAATTATTGTACGTATCTATATTCACTTAGTGTATTCATTAGTCACTATATTTAATATTTATATAATATATAAGCTTTGATTTGTTTAAAATTAAATCCCTTTTTAATCCCTCTAACTGACGAGTTTCTACAAATATCGAATAATTTCTAAAAATATAGTTAAATATAAAATCCTGTCCTACAAAATTAAAAGAAGAGACAAGACTGAACTTCTTAATAAAAAAAGAAACTTTATAAAATATTAAATCATAACTAAAAATGCTAATTAAGCGAGCGTTTTTGAAACCAACGAATTGAGTAAGAGGTTTTTCATCCCTACTGTTAATAAATTTTTTATGAGACTTGTTCCAGCGATAGCTCAATACCAAAGGATTGTTGCAGCGATAACTCATTAAATCATAAAGCCCTTAAATATGGCGATTGCCTATTGTGCCAAAGGATTCTGCCTTATTTAGCAAAGGGGATGTTTTCGTTGATATTCTGACTTCCAATTGCTTTAGGATTATTAACGTATGAAAAGAAAATTGACGTTTAATCTGAAGATAACGCTTTATAAAAAACCAAGAGGCATCTGTCGTCATGACAATCGAATTCTATTCATTCATTCCAGGCTCGAAGAAGAAGGTGGAAAAAAGAAATAAGAAAACGAAATCATTCGTTTGGTCTAATATTAAATTTGTCACGTAATTTCAAAGTAATCTCACGCCTTTAAGAAGTGTTGATAAGAAGACGGAATCTAGACAAAGAAGTCAGCAACGCAGGGGGTTTTGAAGTAAAAATTCTACTTCGAATAGCTATTTAACGGCCTTTTTTTTAAAAAAAAAAACCACTGCTGAAAGCGGAAATTAATTTTACATCCGGGAGATGGCTTTGGCAAAAGATACTTCAAAAGACTGCCAAATGTCCTGGACTACAAACCACCGCGGTTGTAATAAGTGGGGAACTTGCGATTACTATAATCTACATCAATCAACGCGGTTCCCTGTAGGAGGTCGCTTATTATTTTCTAAAATTACTTTTTCATTAAGTTCTTTTAAGACTCAATTGTGTGACTTCCAGCAATAAGGAAAAGGTGCCAAAAAAGAAAAATCTAAAAAAAAAAAAAAGTTCCTTCGTGGGCAATAGAATTTTATAAGAGGCTAGTTTAAGAAAATTCCACTAGGTGTTGTAACTTGTGCAATGGCAGAGCATTGAAGATTCAAATCGCCACACTGCTGTGACCACGCTGAAGTTTACTCCAAAATGAGTTTTTAGAGGTGGACGGAAACTGCTGAAAGGGAATAATCCATCTACGGAAGTGTTTAATGTTTGCCAGCTTCCATCTTACCTGCCTGAGACCTTTCATCCATTACACACTTGCCTTCATTATCGGCGAAATTTCCATTATGTCCAAGACACGAACAAATGCAACAGCTCATTAGCACTAAGTTCAGGATAATTATGAAATAACGAGCACAGACCGACGAAGCTATATAAAGAATGAATTACGATCACGCCATTAATTACTGTAGACAAACTTACTAAACGCTAATGGCTGCTACAGCCTCACGAAGAAAATTAAAAGGAAATTCCCATTTAAGCGTTAAAACTGAAAACTAATTTGTTTTTAAATCGTATGCCAGAGAGAACTTCGTTTGAAAAGTTTCTTTGGGGGCTTTTGAAGTTTGTAATGGAAATTTTTGTGGCTTTGGCCTCAGAAGAACTAATTTCGTGGAATTGTTTTGAAATGTTGTGCACGAACACGAATGTTTGAATTACGGGCTGCGAAGAGGTTCCAACCAACCAGATACAATCCTGGCAGAGAATTGCTTAATTGCTCTGATTAGCGTTACCCATCGCGCTGTCGTTTTCAAAGGTCAACATAAAAACTATAAACACCGTATTTGTTCCTTTGAGCTGGCATTGTTTTTGATCATTGATTTCATGTGCGAATATTTGTTCAATTCTGAAGTACCGCTCCGCTGTAATCCGATCTCAAAAAGATTAATTTTGAAACATTAAAGTTTTACGACTTCCATATAAGTGTAATAAAATGAAAATTGTTTGGGGTGTGATAATACCAGTTTCAAAATGCCATAATCATGAAAGGAGGCTTCAATTTTACTTTTAATTTTCCCTCTCGGCAACCTTTGCAGGCAACTGATTCCAAGATTCCACAACACGCTGTCCAAAGGCAAATTTTATAAGCTCTAGTCTGTTGTCCTTCCCTAAGACCTTATAGTTTCGCCCTCTAGTTTCTGTCTCGCTCACCTGCGAATATTCCTCCCGAATTCATTTTACTAATGCCCTGGCCTTATACACTTCAGTCAAATCCGCTCCCCACTGAGGTGTCTAGTTGCTAAGATCTGCAGTCCACATCTTCTAAGCAGTTGCCCAGAGGGATAATGTTCAGCGCTTCTCACCAGTCTAATCCTCCATTTTTGCAGCTTCTCTAGACGTTCTATTGCTTTCGTTAGATGCTGTCTCCAGTCCAGGATACTATATTTAGAAACATTCTTGCAGGCGGCAATAATAGTACCACGTACTCTTCTTGCCGTCTGCAAGAAGTCTTTTTGTATCGTAATTCCCAAGACTTTCTCATCCAATACCTCCTTTGATTACTCTCTATCCCTGTATAAACTACTTCTCGGTCTCTCTTCCCCAAGTGCAATACTTTACATTTGGTAACATTAAAATTTCACTGCCATCCTTTTTTAAATCATACCTTCTTCGAAAGGACCTGGACAGTCGGTTCAAGTCCTTTTAGAAGCAGTATAGCCTTGTTCTGATCTGTAACCGTCCTCCCAACCTTTAAGTCGTCAGCAGACTTTGACATCGTCCCTGTTTTCCCCTCATCAGTATCATTTAGGAAGATAAACAGTCCACTCTGAAGAATACCCATTTATGACCACTCTGCCTCCTGTTCAATCCCTAATCCACTGATGGATTCTCCTTGTTGTTCCGATCACAGTAATCTCTCGTGAGGATCCGTATCTGAAACCTCACTAAAATCCATCCAGATTTATAATGTCAAAGTTGTTTATCCCATCCAATTGTGATGTGACCTCATTACTGAAATTTATCGGATTAGCCAGGCAACATCTTCTTTTTATATCTTCCATCTGGGGGTCAGAAGAGTTTTACATCTTCATTGTAACTGTTTATGGCAACAGATGTACATTTTTTGTGCTAACTGTATTTCTCAATCTGTTGTAAAATAATATTAGAAAATTATTATTGATGCTTTGGTCCTTTTAAAATCTAAATAATGAGCGCAAAGCTCTCAGTTAATTCTCGTGTATCTGTTGATCTATTTGCCCGATGGTTAACATGGAAAATATGAGATACAATCTATAAAGACATTTAGTATATCGCTAGATGTAGATCATTAAGGCCAGTCATAATTACACAATCATCAGGAATACATTAACAGCCACATCATTTTGAACAATTTTACCACGTACAAGTGAAGATTACAGATTACACGTCCTTATGACGTGAAATCGGGTCCACATCTTCCAGCGACCTCTGCCTTTCAGTATAATCTCGGATATGAGTGATGAGATTGCTGGCTCATTTTCCCTTCTGAGATACAGTTGAGAAAAAGTGTCGATCTTGTTGATGCTCACACGGAGTTGGATAAGGATGGGACTTGCAGTCTACAAATAGCACTTCCATCATACCAGCCAATTGATCATTAATAAAATCCGAAAAGGAGAGAAGTCCATACATATATCAAATCAAACATTTTGGCTTTCGAAATCCGATAGTTTGATATCTAGTAACAGATTTTCTAATATGGCGCGTGCTTTGGGAAAAATGTGTTATCTTAGGGATGTGTTGTAAGCGTTGTGCCGCGGGGATTTATGGGAATAAAAGCAGTATTGGTGTAGTAGGATAAGAAAGGATCGGTAATAAATAATAAATTTTCCGTTTATAATCATGGACGGTCATATAATTCCAGGAAGGGGGTTGTAACCATAGGGATTCTTGTTAATAATCGAACACGTATTTAATGATGTAGTGCAGGATCGAAAAAACTATGTGGAGATCTCGCTGTTAGCATGTTGACGACTCCAAAACTGTTAGAAAGGTTGCAAAACATCTTTCCCCCTTCCCCCATCCATCTTGACCACTTGGGTTCAGTGGCAACCACAGTGCAGGTGATGGTTCCATGTGTGCAGTCTCCCAAGTACGGCAAGCTGATCGTCATAATCCAAGCCGTAGAAATTTGTTCCATCCTACCGCTTTCCATCAGCTGGCTGCTTTCATCGGATCACAAACCGGAAGAGCACAACTCGAAACGTAACAAATTCACGTGACTGATTCCCGCTGTTGCTTAACACGACGTTACTACCTTAGCAACAAGTTCGCTCTCTTTGAACGTTGTCACCCACCGTATAATTAACTGCCGGACTTGAAAAGACCATCGGGGAATTAGGGATGATCGCCACAGGCGTAAACCATCCCGTCACGGTCCAGAGAAATTATTTGGCATTAAAGGATTACGGGTGTTGACAGCGGACTCGAATTTCCTCTCGACTATTAGCCCGAATCTTTTTGGTAGGACAACAGCACGCGCGCAGCAAAACTCCACACGAAGACTGCGACACGCTGTTGACGTTCGGCGAAGAGAGGCAGATCGGCATCGAGGCATTCGCACTCGACATTACTCCGCTCCGGGTTTACGTGGGCAGCGAACTAGCACGTGTCTCGCGCACCGCTCCACTCCTCCTCTGGGAAAGGATGCTTCGTAAAGGTAATGACCGTGACCGCAGACCAGTGGCGCGACATTCGGAACAATGGCGTCAGCGTGGAGGGTTCTCCGAGGGTAGCGGCCTACCGGGAACCCCGCGTCTTGTAAGGAAGGGGGCGTGTTGGTGGCCTTGCCAACGGCAGGAGATTTTTTTCGCGATAAGAGCGGCGTTTAGCGCTTTTTATCTCAGGTGGGGAGGGACACGGCCAGGTCACGTGTTATTGTAAGCGAAATTTCGTCGAGGAATGTGTCGTGGGACGCTAAAACCTCCGCTCGAGGCACAAAAGGAATATGCGATGAAAGCACGGTCCACGCGCACTGAACACAGAACTTGACAGGTTACGGCCTGAACTCAGAATAGCCCGAACCCGTCGTTCAAAATTTCACACCTTCGCTTTTGTCACATTTCCTTTTGCCAAGGACTGTTGGGTGGGTGAGGGAACTCTTTAGCCACTGGTGAAGTTAATCTATGGTAGGGAACGTTACAAATTGCATTCACAACATCATTGAAAAAGATGTGGAAATTTAGGACGAAATATATCCTTCTACGTGAAGATAATTTATGCGATAGATATGTCCTTTGATAATGGCCTTACTATTCATAAGCCCGTTGACAAAATTAATATCTAGGCTGTTGGATCAATGACAAAAACGAACCGGATATGGAAATAAAAGCAAGGAATAAAATGGCCAGGCTGCATTTTCTTAAAATAAGATCCGCATTGTGCAATGGAATCCTGGATCTCCACCTTAGAATCCGGATAATGAGATGTTACCTTTGGTCAGTTTTGTTGTATGGTGGCAAGACATGGACACTGAAAACTAACACCTCGCAAAAACTAGAATCATTTGAAACGTGGACGTACGGAAGAATGTTAAAGATACCATGGATAGCAAGAGTGACCAATGAGCGTCCTGCAGAGAATTGGAAAAACCCGTGAATTGCTGAAGGACATAAAGAAAAGAAAAACGGCGTATCTTGGACACCTGATGAAGATCAACAAATACGCAATTCTACCGCTAATTATGAAGGAGAGAATGGAAGGAAGAAGAAAACCTGGAAGAAGATGTACATCGTGGCGTGATAACATTAAGAATTGGACAGGACTGAACACCGAGCAGCTGCTCGGCACTACCAGAGACAGAGAGACATTTGCCGTTGTGGTCGCCGACCTCCGTTAGGAGACGGCATACAGAGAAGAAGAGAAGATTGCTAAGCCCCGGAGTTCTCGACATTTTTCATAACATATCTCTTTTAAATTTCAAAAATATTAATGCGGACAGACAGATATCACTGTTAAAAGATTACCAACATGTTTAAATCATTAAATTATTTTATTTATATATATTAAATATATTTGGACCAACCGCAAACTTTTTGGGGGTCCATCTTTAATTTTCTTACGACCCACTGGCAGAGAAACGCTATTATAATCAGCGTCAAGGGGTTACTACGCCGAATTTAAGTTAAACCTCATCCTAGAACGAATTATACGTACTTATATAGACAAACGGTAGTCAGGTGATCGATGTGAATGCTTAGTCATGCACCCACTTTCGAATCCACTCACAAAATACGACCGAATTCTTTAATTCGTGCAACTTTTGAAATTGTTAACAATGGCAAGCTGTATTAATGCGCGTGTGTCGGTTCACCCACTTTGAATTACTTTTAAGGATTAAACAGATCGGGATATTTAAGACGTGTTCACCGCAGTGTCACCCACTCTAAAATACACCGTGGAATTGTGGGGAGGATGTAATTTTTCTAACTGCGCACGGTGTCAAATAGGTCATACATAATTTCTCCAGCAATATGATTTTGATTTGACTCGACGTATGAGTACGGAGAATACGATGCATTTCGCGACCACCCAGCAAATCTCGAGCACCGAAACCATGCCGGGTTAAATCCAGTTGTAGATACTCACTACCGCGTGATGTCGACTGGCGCGAGCTACGCCCGTGAACGTTGCTTTACAACCCCATCAGCTGAAGGCAACACGAGGTCCTGTTGTCGTAGCATTCTTAACAGGATTTATTACGTTACTAGGGCAACTAAGACATATATTAGTGGTAACACTTCCTACGGCAACACTCTTCGGCAAGAACAAATCTTTCCGAGAACTTCGTGTTCTGCGGAGTGCATTATGGGATACGCGCTGCCACGAGAGGCCACAGATCCGTAGCTGGCATCACTTCGAAAATCCACTCTGATGTAAGATAATTACTTGGCCTTTGATATTTGCTGCGGATTACTGCACGGCGTGCTGGATGGAAATAATCCTCTCACTGTGTGGGGGGAGGAGGAGGAGGAGGAGGAGGATAGGGGGGATCGTTAACACGCAACTTGCTGCTGCGGTACACTAGGATGGACTACATGTTCCGAGCTATATGCGGACAGAGAGAGAGACAGAGAGAGAGAGAGAGAGAGAGAGAGAGAAGCAAATCCTCAAAGTCGCAGCAACCACGGAAACTGTACAATTATGAAATACGTCACATGACAAAGGGACATATTTGTCTTGTCAAAGTTTGCCAAGCAAACTACGTCGTTTATGATGTTTACTGACCCTTCATAAGTCGCGCTTTATGAGTAAACACACAAGAGCTCGTGGACATTAGTGCCCAATTCCATCACCTACCTTTATTTCTACATATCTTGTCATATCCTTGTAGTTAGCGCGATATAAAGTTGGCAATATTGGCGTTAACAATCACTTTTAAGAATGGTGTTCTCTCTCTCTCTTGTTGAAATGGCTACTTTAATGTATAGATTGAACATTGGCCTCATCGAGATCGGCAACAGCTGCCAGAGTTCAATATGCCGATGACCTTACTTAGAATGACCGACAGGAACATGAAATACGAGGTTGCTGCCATTTTTTTTTTTGCAATATTTGTCCCGAGTATTCCATTTAAATCTGCGTTATCCATTTATCACGCAACCCATTGCCCAATGTGTTTATAAATCGAACTGGATGTTTTATGAAGACCCGGGAGATGTGCCCTTGTCATTTTTTAACTTCGGAGGAATTGTAGGGAGTGAGTGGGGAGAACGTGGAGTGGTCCGTTAGGCGTATCGTGAAGGGATCAAAGTTGAGAACTGCCACGTTGCCTGTCAGAACTACACTAGTAAGGCGCAGTAACCCGCGAGAGGACGCTGTAGTAGTGACGCGGAACCCTCCCCGCATTTGACACCCGAGACAGCGTACACCACTAACGTGACATCGACAGCAGTCTCCCAAAGGGAAGGTCAACGCGAGAAAAGAAAAGCAAAAAAAAAAAAAAACACATCTTTCAAATACAATGGCACATCGCGGCAGGGTTTGGCAGACGTCCATCAGTGCGATGTTTTGGAGAAAATAGGAAGGAAAGGAGGGGGAGGGAGGGAGGTGTGCGCGCGGACAACTGGTAGCGTCAAATCTGAGCTCTGATAGAAACCGCGGGGAGAGATAACGCAATAAAGTCGGGTTAGTGTCTGTTACCGGGATTAGGTGTCCGTTACTATAGCAACAGACAAAGCAATTAGCCTTTTTCTTTTTTCTGCCCTACACCACAGTGGTTTCCCTCCACGGTGCTCACGAAGAACAGGACTTTTTGATAGAAGATCCAGAACTGCATCTGAGGCTTTGATATCTCTTCAGGATATGCATTTGGCCATTTCCGTGCCTTAAATATTCTCTCATTCATTTCTCTTTTTCAGAGACGTTTTGGGTAGGGATGGTATCATTCCCAGCAAAAATTCAATCCTTCTATAGATTGAATGGTTACGATTTCTTCATTCTTCTCTTAATGACTGTTATATAATTAAAACGTTTCAAGTTTGTTTATTCAAATCTTCTTCAGACGCGATACCCAATAATCTTCAAATAATCTTAAAACAAACAGTTATAATCTTCACTGGTTAAAAGGGTGCATTACGGAATAGCGACCAGCATAGTTGAGCAGTAAGATTTTGATTTTGACATCCTCGACACCGGAATGGTTCATCTCTGATCCGAGAGTGCACTTAATTTCAACCATCAACTTTTTTTTACCATACAGAGATTTCTGTAGAGGTCCTTTGTTAGGTTTCGCCCGGATTTACCTCTTTAAAAATTATTTTTTTAATAAATAAATATTGATTTATTGCAAATAGAGCAAGCCCATCAGAGTGCATGGCCAAGGGCAGAAATCGGCAAAAGAAAATAACAAATACATTGCAGAATTCACACGTATATTAACAATGAATTGGAATTATACAATAAATTAATAAAAAAATTGCAGAACAGCACAGTTGACTTTGAGTTGCAGTTTCTGGGATGGAGGCAGGCTGCTGTTTTGTTTCTCTTCATCTGATTGGAAATGTGACTCCTGTAAGCCTTAGAGTTGGGCATCCTTTTGCAATCAATGTTAATGGTGATTTATGAGGCGAAGAGATGCATTAGGGAACATTCTGTCCATTTGTTTGAGCCTGGAGAGGTTGGATTTGAATTTTCTCTTTTGGGGCAGCTATTATAGTGGCTAAGTTTGGTTCATTAATTAACTTTGCAAGAAGCATGACTCCGGATTCGTTGATCATCTGTTGCAGATCCTTTGTGTTCAAGTTTCATAAAGCTGTTGTCTTGAAATTGTATGGTGAAAACGAAATTTACTATTCAGCAATCTAAGAACCCAATATTCTAGGGCAAGGAATTTCTTGACGGTTACTTGAGGAGCACCAGACCAGATTCCTGCAGTATAGGCCACAATGGGAAAGATGCATCTTTGAACATGATTTATGACTTTTTTTTTTTTTTTGTAGTGAATCGCTGCTGTTTCTTGTTTGATTAACCATTCTGCTTTTTTAATTTTTTGACCAACTTATAAATAGTGGCAATTAAAGGAAAGATTCTTGTGAAAAACAACTCCAAGGTCTTTGAGAGCATAGACATATTTGGAATTGAGGCATCCGCAATTTTAATTTCTAAGTGGTTTGATTGGTTCTGTAAGAAATAAGTTATTCGAGCAGATTTGTTTAAAACAGATAATTATTTTTAAATAAACAGAACATCAGAAATTAGACAGATGCCATTTCTTGCATTAATAACTCTCCCAGGTCTTAAACGGTGCAAAGTTATGCAAAGTTATGAATGTTGGTGTTTGGAATATCATGATTTTTATCTGCAATGAGGCATTTTATTCAACGCATGATCTGGAAATTAAGTTATATACAAACACCATTGACATGGAACAAGGGATTCAATTATCCACGTTATTTTAAAGCTTCGAAAATGCAGTAGAATTAAATATCTTTTTCTTTTTTTGAAGAAAAGTTATTAAATTTTCGAGACAGACTGCTGATTAAGCTGTAAACAGGAGGTTACGAATGTCAGAAAGAAAGCCGTGTCTCATTACCGCATTTAAATGGGTCGATTATTTCTTGGAGACACACTTGGCAATAAACACGTGACTTTTCCTGGAATTTTAACTCACCTTCAGATTAATCTCGAAGGGCCATTGAAACTACGCAGACCTTCTGCCTCTTTTGTTGTTGCCGGGTAACAAATGGAAGGGGGCAGAGAGAGAGAGAGGATAATGGAGTATAAAACGACAGCCCGTCTCACCGTTGTTTGTCAGGGGTTATTCGGAAGGGCGTGCGCCAAAGGTCGCTCTTCCGATAGCGCTGCCATAATGACCCTCAGACAAAGAAGACATTATTTGTCCATTTGCGACTTGAGGTATTCGTCTTCGGTCGTCTTAATTACACACGCCTGAGGGTCTTCGGGAGTACTTAGGACACAAATTACCGAAGAGGACGAAACCAGGTTTGGTGGAGTGCAGCCACTGAGATAATTTAGTTGTTCGCATTTTTGGGATGGGGCTAATTCCGTCTGCCTCGCTCTCAGTCGAGTAGTCGATCGCACAGTGTCCGTAAAAAAAAAGAAGTTTGCTAAACTGTAGTTCTGTTAAATAAATGAATCCAAGATGAACATTTAGAGGACAAATCCGTAGAAACAGAAAAGCATTTCCATATCGTAGGATGTGATTAGGTTGATGGACCATCTGTAACTCTATGTATTTTTATAGATTATTAGTAATCTATTAAAATACATGGAGATCTCTACAGTTTTATAGCACACGGATGCAATCTTTCATGTCTCACTAGAACTCGTCCTTTATTTCCACACCATGAACTATTAGAATGGCTAAAAAGACGCCATTTTTCTTTGCATCTGTTAAAAGAAAGAAAAAAAAAATCCTGTATAATTCATACTATCGTCGTTGCCAAAAAATGATTATCTAGTTCAGCTTTGAATGTTACCAAACTCTCCGCCTCGACCACCATAATTACTCAATTATCTACAACGCACTGCTTGAAAGGAAACCATGAGATCCAGCCTTCTGTTATTCCTTAATATTTTATATTAGTGATCTCCTTTAGGATCTTATATACCTCAATCATGTCTCCTCCCACTAAGGTGTCTAGTTTGCTAAGCTCTGCATCTGCACCTTGTAAGCCTTTCGTTATATCGATGTCCATATAAAGCGATTAGCACTCCTTATTTACCGCGTCGATTAGCAACCCTCACCAATCTAGTCGCAATTTTCTAGACCCTTTCAAGAAGCGCCATCTCTTTTTTCAGGTGTGATTACAATATTCAATAATATGTGGTTACAAAATTCCAGTGAGGTCGTACTGTCGTCTTACAGAGGGACAATAACACCCCCATCTTTCTCCTGTCTCGTTTTCCTGTCTAAATCATATACAGGACACCATGTACCTTCCCTCCTAACAGCCGGTTTAAACTGAAATAATAGTCCAAGTCATTTTTCAGGGGATGGACTGGGAGTCATAACAACAAACATCTCCACCAAGAAATACTGCGCAAAAAAAAGAAAATTACAAGTAGCATGTTGGATGATAGCTAGAATTACACAGGGAGGGGGGGGAGAATTAGTATAAAGAAAACTTAAAATCAAACAAACGGGTATTGCAGACAGAGCAATTTGCTTACATCTGGACATCTCCTGATTTCATTTAGCGTCAAATTTCTGGTTGTAATCTATTTAGTCTGTCTGTTTTTCCTCTATATCTGTCTGCCTGTCTTTCTCCCCTCCCCCGCCCCCTAAACAAATGACATATTACACACATATCAGTTTGCACACATCTGGTTATTTCCTGATTTCATTTAGCGTCAGATTTCTTGCTGTGATCTTCTTTTTATTAAGCCCATCTTTTCGGAAAGAAAGCCAAGGAACAAAACACAACCAGTGCCGAAACAATAAACGTACTAGATGACATCCACAGTCACCTCTTGAATTTCCCCCAATAATTAATTGATGCAGTGGAACTCCAATCAGCCTTAGTGTTTTTAAAAACGTTGTCTGGGAATTTCATTAAGCTTTCGAGACTTATTTCTTTGTCGAAAACTTCTAAAGAATCTAACAAATAAATAAGAAATCTGAGCCTTTCTTCCGAAATACGAATTTTAATGCAATACGAAGAGAAAGATCAATCGTCTTCTTTCTACTTAGGTGCTGTCTCTTGTTTTATTGGAAAACGCCTTTATGTTAGTTCAGTTTAAGTTTTTTTATAGAGTTAAAGACTTTCAAAAAATCCTCAGTACTAGATGTAGTACCTGTGTTATTTAACTGAGTAGGTTATAAGGACTAACTTATCTTGTTTAAAAACCCTACCGCCATCTTCTAAGACGACTAACTCGCCACCGTGTTAGTATCGCGGCTACGCCACTTTCTTTACATTTAAAGAGGTTTGGTTTCGAATCTCGATTGCAGATTGGAATGATTTATGTCCATCGGTGATTGGAGGATCGTCTAAACAGTCTTTCAAGCAGTAGCTGAGTTAAAATATCTTGGATTGAGGTGTGAAAGGTTATTTATCCAGAAAAGAAGGCAAAGAGACCAAAGAAAATAGAGAGATGCTAAAGCCTTGACACAAAAGAGCTCAGATTGTCCCAAATAACTTATTACTCGATGAAAACGTCTATACAGGATGTCTTATAACATGTGGGCCGTATTTTCATCATCATTATGACTTAAAAAATAAATTAATTAAATACAAAAATTCATAATAACCTGTACGTGGTATGAATAAACATTTTGCTAATTTTTCTTTAAAAAACGTTCAGAAAATACAATATTTAAGAAAATCTTGTTTTAAAAATATGCTGATGGAGATAATAAAAATTAAGATCTTGGTTATTCCCAAAGCCCAGTGGAAATGTATGCTCTGGTATTGTTTCCCCTGTAAATGTCGCTCTCCCACCTCACTTATCTGATTCACAGAGAAACTCTCAAAATTCCCTTTCATCAAGCAACGCCAGAGGAACATAAACCCACGATTGCAATTATTTTTAAACATACAGAATCTGTCACAAAACTCGTAACATTGATTAATAAACCTGATTTATTATTTTTAAAAAGAAAATCCACACCATCTTCTTCTAGAAAGCACATACGAAAGGAGCTCAGAAAATTCCTTGATGGAACAATTTTTTTTCAATTTAATTCAATAAGCCAATATTAACATCGTATTTGCTTTCTGAGGAAAAAAAAAGTGCAGAAGTTACTGACACTGATTCAGTGGAGGAAAAAAATTTCATAAAATCAGGAATGACAGCAGGCTAGTGATGAAAACTCTCGCAGCAAAAAGCTACGAGAAAGAAATATTTGAAAATGGCACTTTAAAAAAATTGGGAAGATTTGTTCTCTCCTCTTTTAAATTGCATTCACTGGTTACTGCGAGAGAAAGAGGGGAAAAAAAAACTCCGCATTCCTCTGAGAGGGTCTAATGACGACGTGTATAAGGTGGATTTTGTAAACTAATTTCTCACTTTATATTAGTTTTCGCTAACGAGGTGCAAAAGAAAGTAAATTTAATATTTTACGGCACTCGTCGGCTCCAATCTTGTCGAAAATCTAACACAACTAGAAAAAATCCTTCTGGTTTGAAAATTCTGCTACATTGATTTAATAAAATGCTCGAGCAGCTTCTAGGGCTACTTGTGGGAACGCGCAATCTTTAAGCCGTGATGCAAATAAGATTAGACTATTCAGATTATCCGTGAAATTTTACTTTTTTTTTTTGGAAATTGCCGACCGATGGACAATTTTTTTAAGAGGAAATATTCCATCATTTATATTCGTCTAAAATTTTCCTTTGATCAGACGGCAGGGTTATAGATCATGTATTTCAAACTAGCGTGTTCATCAAATTGTAACATAAAACAGAGTTAGGAAACAAATTGTAGTATATTAACTGAACAAAGGAAACGTTTCTGCTGGATGTATTCCAGATTGTCATCAGCGGAAACAGAAAATTGAACCAAAGGAAGTCGATGAAGATCAAAGAGTTGAAGTCCACCTTCATTAGTGAAAGTGGAGGATATATCAGCTGCAGTCTCCAAGGCCAAGAACTTTCCGTTCTGCAAGTCGGGGTCATTGCTTGGAACTACTGGGGTGGAGGAAGTTGATGTCATCCGAAGCTACTTCTAGAATGCTGTATTTTATATGTTGGTTGCTCAAATAGGAATTATTATCATTAGACAGGTGAAGGAAATTATTGGAGCTGAGGAGAGGAGAAGAGGTCCAGGAAGGGGCAAAAATTTGAATGGGAGAATTAACAATTTGATTTTGATAAAAGGGATTAACCACTCTAGATAGATATTGACTTTACCCTTCTTCTCGTTGATAATAGAAAAGAAGAGGGAGTATTCATTATATAAACTTCCTTGAACTTCTCTGACAATATCCTATTTAGTTGTTGTCAATAAAGATAATGGAAATGTTTTACAGAAATCTCAAGTTTAACCTTTCGGCTTTTTCTTGTCTTACATTGTTTCATTGTAAGATGACACTGATGACACTCAAGACTACAAGCCGAAACGTATGCTTTGGTTAATATACTCGAATACCAAACCTACACCAATGGTCATGAGACAGTTCCGAATAAGAACCATATATATATATATATATATATATATATATATATATTGAGTTCTCCTCATTCGGACTGTCATGACTTTTAAGCACCCGTTGCCACCATATAAACAGTTCCTATTGATACTCTTCATTTTGTTACCCCAAAGAGCCAGCGTCTGGACGCGGTTACTTCTGTCCTAAAATGACCCTGATCTCTTCACCCCGTCATTCTAGTGCACTCGAATTATAAACAAAAATTGCTTAAGAGTTTGGAAAGGTTTCAGACGTGTTAGCAAATATCTAACAACGTCATATAAAAGCCTTTTAATGCTATCTATATACACGGGTGTATTCACCATGGCGAACTAGCAGTATTAATGCCTCATGCCTACGTTAAAAATATTTATAAGTGCAATCCGAAGCTGTGTAGAATAAAAAATAAACAAAGCAGATTTGTTTCTTCAAAAGCAAAATATAATAATAATAATAATAAAAGAAGTTCGACGTTAGCTTAGCCTTTACTGAGAAATTCAATCAGGTTCTGTTTTTAATAAATGAAAGTATTCCAGTTTCCCCTTAATGGAAATCGGAGTACCTTCGAGAAATTTTTCCTCCTTTAGCCTCGGAGGGAAGATTCGGATTACCACGTAATCCGAATATTCTGTAATAGAGTTAGAACTTGGCACACCTCGCTGCATTCTCCCTTCTTTAATGAAGTTGGACTATCTGCGGTCTTACTGATGGATTCTGACTCTTTACGGTAATGTGGGTTTATCGAAGCAAAGATGACGTCATTCTAAGCGAAATCGGATATCTCCTTCAGGATGGGCTGTTGTGGATCATTACGCTGTATTGACAGTATTTTTCTAAACAGCTATCATATGGTTAGACGTGCTTCTTTGATCATTCTAACAAGGGACGGACTGATCTTATTTCCTCCGAAACTATGCCATTAAAGTGGAATCTGCTACTGAAAATCGATTTGTCGAAAATAAATACGCAATCAGCAATGTTGCAAAGCGTACCAAGCCAGGAAGCAAAATGCAAAATAAATAAAATCTATATTTTACTTCCACGCTTTACCACAAGGTAGTTTCTCCAATGACATCGAAGATTAATTTTATCCTACAACGTCAGCACGTATTCTTTCCATTAGTTCATACACTGGGATGTTGGGACGTTTATCAAAACAGTCGAGAATGACTTCACCCCAACCCAATAATCTGATTTGAAATTAATAAAAGTTTTTTTCCGAGTTTCGTTTCTATTCTTTCATTTATCACTGAACTAGTTCGTCTTAGCTTGGAGAGTTTCCTTAAGTAGATTGAGTTTCCCTGGTCATAGAAACAAACTTGATAATTTACAGTATCCATAGATTTAAGTAGATGCTGCACTATTTTTTATCCGAAGACGTTTTCATTCGAGTAAAATCTACGTTATTTCCGATTTCTTGTTTTTCGTCTTCTACTTCAGTTACTAAAATATTTCTATGTCCACCCAATCATTAAACTCCCGTTCACTCGTGTTTTCAGGCTTTTCAACTTGATCAGTATCATGACGTAGTTGATCATCTTGAATAGTTAATCCAGATGTTTTGAAACAGTTGCTAACGAGTTTTCGGAAACTTCATTCCAGGCATTCATTGTAGTATGAAGTGAATCCAGAACAGTTATTTGCTTTGCGATATCGGACGATGTTTCCAAACCATCATCTGTAAACTGGATGATTCGTCGCTTCGTAGATCTTTAAGATCTTTTAAAGGTCTTAAAGCTTTTTATTATTCCCTGATCGAGAGGGTCAACGAGTGATACGCTGTTCGAAGGTAGTAAAATTAATTCAATGTTTTTACAAGTCAACTGGATGAGGTGGACAGTTGTCCAAAACCATGCAACCTTTTTTGTTTTTCTTACTACTTGCAAATCCTATTTACGAAGATAATCTTCAAATAAAGAAGCTGTCATCCAAGCGTTGGTGTTATTGGCATATTGAACATGTAGTAGTCTACTCTTTTAAAACATCGAGACAATTTACTCTTGCCTATAACTAACGGCCTCATTTGATTGTTCTGTCGAGTTCCTTATTAAAAGAACAGTAATCTCATGTCTTTGATCTTCTTTCCCGCAGATACATTTTTAAAAATCATGCAGTGCTCAAGAATTCTTGTAGTACAACATTGTTTCATCTCTGTTAAAAATGTCATCAGGATTATAAGTGATTAACACAGTTTCCAAGAAGTTTTCAATCAGCTGTCAGCTATAAAACCATCGGAATCTTGGTTTTTTCTTCGTAAAAACAATACCATGCCTCTCCTTCCATCTTGTCAGCCATTCACTCGCCTTAAACTCCATGCGTAGTTTTTCAGCAAAATCATTAGCTTTTTGAAGAACGCTATGATTGATTGGTGCATTGAATGAGCAGGGCTGCTTGAACCAAACGAACAGAGCTCCATCTACTCTTCGGCATTTCCCTTCACACACTTCCTATTTCTGATTTCACTAACACATTAATGGTTAATGTGTGACATGATTTTAATAAATTTGATAAAGATGACTGAGGCACTCTTAATTTTACTGCTGCTTTCCTTTGAGGCACATTGCTTAAGTTTAATTTGTCGTATGTTTCTATAAGTGGTAACTTATATTTTACACTCAAATCCTTGCTGACATATTTTTTGGGCTGTGAATTTTAAAACAATAAAAATGACAAGCGTCAATCAAAAACAAAGAACGTGGTACGCACAAATCGCAACTAACACGACGCACGCGCAAGGGAGATACTGAACGGTATAAAGTTTAGGAAGTTTAAATATAGGAAAGAGAATGTTCTGGAAAATTTCCTTATGATTTAGTTACTGTAGATGATTGACGATTTCGTTGAAAAGGAAACAGTTCACCACCATAATAACGTAAAAATCCACAAACTTCCAGGTATTATCGCAAATGAAATAGGATCTTGTTTTACTATCCATTTATAACATATTGTACTAAAAAAAAAAAGCCGGAGAAACTGGAAAATGTTTTATGGCTGTTTAAATTTATGACCTTGGTTTAGATTTTTTTGCCCTTGTATTGACCTTGGTTTAGATTTTTTTTTTTTCCTTGGATTGACCTCGGTTTAAATTTTTTTGCACTTGGATTGACCTTGGTTTAACATTGTTGACCTTGGATTGACCTTGGTTTAACATTGTTGACCTTGGGTTGACCTTGGTTTAACATTGTTGACCTTGGATTGCCCTTGGTTTAACTTTATTGCCTTGGTTTAGATTTATGACATAAATTGGGTTTTTTTTTAATTTTTATTTTATAAACGAACCTATTCTAATAAGCAGTGATCATATTAAACGGCGCCTACTGTATGTCTTTGGAAAATATTTTCAAAGCAAATGTAGGGAATTTGTTAGTACGTATTTTGGTTTATTTTCAATTGAGCAAAGTTCTTTTGTACTTGGTCTCGTGATCTTTTTTGGAGGCATTTTAAAATCCCCAACATTGCTTTTAATCATTCAGAATATAACTCTTACATCTCGCTCGAAAGTTCTATTCTCATCTTTCCACATATATTACCATTTATTTAAAGATGTCAACCATCCTTAAAAAATAAAATAAAAGTGTTGCGCCTGCTGCCATATCTCTTCTTGTCCCGTGTTGGTAGAATTCTTGTAGATATAGTCTATCATATTTTGAACAAATTCCGTACATTTTTATCCCAAAAGTTCTGTCATACCTTGGATAAGAATTCTCTTTTCGATGGAAAAAAAGAGAGACAGAATTTACCTTCCAATCCACCATTATGGGTGTCTTCGTAATAATTCCCGTAGTTGATTTTCTATCGACTCACGAAGCACATAAAAGAAGGCGAATGCATCTTCTAGCTCTAGAAACACCACCCCAATAAATTTCCTTATAAAAACCTTAGTGCATTGGCTTCTTTCAGAGCCCAGTCCGCACGGCTGGGATATTATGGAATTTCTTTCATACCCCAGTGGAGAAACGACTATCTGGCTTTTATCGAAGCAAAAGAAGGTCAGGTGACAAACAAATCTTATTTTTTTTCCCTTCGTTTCCTTGGCGATAATGATAAAATAGATTATACACGATGTAATGGGTTTGAGTATTAGAAAAAAATGGAATGCGTGCTGTTATTAATTTTTCTTCGTCATAAACACTGTAAGAAAATATTAAAAGTTTTCAAAGAAAGCAATTTTTTTCTTTACGGATAAAATAACTGTCTCCATAGAAACGAAACGACAGTTGGGTAAGATCTCGCGCAAAAGAAACGCCCATCAAGCAAGCTATAGGTGGCTGATTGTTAGCTCCTCGCTGACCGATAGACCCGCGTGCGCTCCTTTGATGTTAGAGGTCACAGTAGTTGTCACGTCACTCCATCACCAGCAGTTTTTTTTTTTTTTTTTTTTTTTCTTTTCACTTTCTTCTCTTGTCTCGTATACGTGCCTAGACGTTCAATGCATGCCGACCAATATGATGGAGAAAGGTGATGATGCGGAAGGAAGAGATTGTTAGAACTGGTCGGGTTGAATAGATGAAGAAAGTTTGGTAGTGTTATTTGCAGGGAATTTATCAGGGACGTGCTGCTGAAGCTGGAGTGGAACTCATTCATTTACCTAAATTCTTCAGATGATCCAACTGGGAACAGGGAGGAAAGGGAAGGGAAGGATGGGCAGTGAAGAATCAATGTTCGGCTCTTCGGATATCTTAAAAATTCTTATTTACTTTTAAAAATAGTTCTAACTTACGCTTTCTCGAAATTCCAATTATAAGGCTCAATTGGGTTGTGATTAGTTCAGTAGGGCAGCCTCGGAGGACAGAGAATTCATTGTAATGTTTCTGAAATCCTTTAGCAACCTGCCCACCCTTGTGGCATGGCGCGTTGCCTTGCTAATAGACGCCGGAGTTCATAACACCACCGTTATCAGTGCATCCGATTGCCATGGCCTCATTTGCTTTCTCCAAATGCGAATACGCCCATCGGCATGAGTTAGAAACGGGATTCATCCAATCAGGCGACAGATTTACACATGTCGGTGGTCCAGTGTTTAAATTACGTATCAAAAGTCTCATCAAATCTACAACAGTTAAAGAACGATCATGAGCAGTGCCTGGTTTGAATAAAATTAACCCTCGATCAAGATGGAGTGACACATGATAACAGTACTCTTCCATCGTCGAACATAAGTGATTTAAACAGCTATGCTATCCTAAAAGTGATGCCAGGACGCTCGAGAGGTTTTATTTATTTCCAATATTATCAATTAAAGTTTTACAATTGCCAGAGCCCCAAGGGGAAATACTTTCAGAAGGGAGGGCCTACTGGTTCGTTGTTTATAATTTTCGCCAAGTGGAAATTATACCTGCGTGCTTGTTTTATAACAAACCCGAGTGCTGAAAGAAAAAACATATTCAATAATTGGTCAAAAGTACCAATTATTGCTGTTGGCATCTTCTATGACGCCAGCCCATTCCAATTGTAATCTCATCTGGGACAGAACGTGATTATCCTCTTTTATTGGTTTTTTTTTCTTCTTTTTTTGAATAGCTATTTGCAAGAAACGTAATTTGAAGCTGAACGTCCCGGGTGGACGTTATGAAGAGCGATTAAATGTGTCAGCTGTCTGCTTTCAAAGTAAATGATCTCTGCATATCTCCTTGGCGTATAAACTCCTTCCTACAAGTTTACGAGCTTCCCAATGCTAAAGGGAAAAAGACCTATTAAGGGCAAATTAACGGGATACTCCATCGCCCAATTTAAGCGTGTTAAAATGATTGCCGTGTAGCCGAGATGAACGCCCAACATGACGGGACTCTGGAATGAATTATAAACATCGGAACGACACGTCGTTAGATACGTCTCAACGTTCGTTTGCTCGTTACACGGGGGATGTGTAGGTACGTGAATTAGGGTGTAATAATCGAGTGCCAACGCATTTGCCGCGTGCCAGAATAGCGGGAAATGGACGGAAAAGAAACATTTTGGCTGTAGCAGCAAAGCGAGATGGAACATTGCGAAGTAGATATGGACGGAGCATCGTGTGCGACTTAGGGAGCCAGTTTAGGGACTGCGTTACAGAATGCTAAAAGATGAGGTTGGAGAGATCAAATTTCAAGGGCCTACAATCGCTTTAAATTATATTGGTGCCTTCTAAACAAATCAAATATTCTGTTTCAGGATCCGAAATTGTTTGAATAAATTCTATGAAGGACATCCTCAGTTATGATCTTAATTATTGTTAGAAGGCGAGGAACTAATTGTAATGTACAGTTATGCTGTTCATCTGGCACCTTAGCCTAGGGGTCCGCGGAATACTATCGACCAGGAAGCCAGGCCAGGACATCGAAAGATCATGCTCTGGCTAGGCATACCCAGAGTCGCCTAAGCTTTCTGGAGGAGTCCAAGTAAAATAAAATAAATGTAAAATGTAAGCGAGGATGATAGTTTAAAAGGGGAGGTCGAAGAAGGAATGTGTCCTCCAGCTGAGTAAGGTAGGGAGGGAACGGACAATTGGAATACCCATGAATTGGGGAGCTCAAACAATCCCAGGGAAAGAGTAAAGTTTACAGGGAAAGGGGGTACTGCAAAGAGGTATGCCGTTTGGCATCTAGAACGGATGTCAGTAACGCCTGTTCCACAACAAGGTATGCAGGTGTGAGGGTCTATCCTTACGGATGTGGCAGATCCCGCCCTCCCCCAAAGGAGGAACGCCAGAAATATCCATGCAATATCTAGTGTTTGCCGGAGTGATGACGAAAATGAAATCCCGCGCTGCAAATACTGGAAGATCAGTATCAGCATGAAGATGGCATTCGCATCCTCGGGTCAGTGCACCTGTAGGAGATCCAATACTGGGTTTACCAGTCTCAGTAAGGTTGGAGAAGTAGATAAAGGAAGGATCTTATGAGGATTTCGGAGAAACGGTGAGGGCGGTCCCCGAAGTGGGAGCTTGTTTGTTTGTTATTTGGAGCATTAGCAACTAAGGCCATAAAACAATAAGTTACGTAATGTTAAATAATTCAAAAATTTAAATAGACAATACCGACTTTTATAATTTTAAAATACCCTTTGCTTGTTATGTATTGACTTGTTCAGTTTTGATTTTGAAGTTCGCGTTAAGATTAACTTGCCAATTTGAAATTTTTTGTGGGTGGAGCAAAGCGAATAAGTGCATATCATTCAAAGGATTTCAAATATTATTTTGCGAGATTTGCTTTAAAAATCAACCATAATAAAGACAAAAATTTAATAATAAAATTTACATTCGTCGCTTTTTTTTTTAATTTGAAAATATAATATACATATTTATTAATGTATTATATTTTTAAATGGAAAAAAAACCAAGCTTTATAATACTGGACGCATTTATATTTGTTCCATATTTGGGATTCATTGGGTTAACTTCTGAAATCTTTGCTATTGAAGGAGGGTGATATTATAATGGTATTTAAGCCACATCCTGTTCTAATTAATTAAAAAAATAAATCTGAATTCAAACACATTTACTCTTTCTGTATCATGGGACAAAGTGAAGAATTTGAATGAATTTTATGATCCTACTAAAAGATGTTTTCAACTATACGAGATTCCCATTTTCATTATTTATGTGTTTATTGAACTATAAATGCGCCTTTAATTCAGATAAAAATATTCCTGTCACAATATCCAAGACACCGAGAATTAATCAAACCCCTTAAGTGACCCGGTTTCATTAATGCTGCCTCTACTGCTGCAGACAATGACTCGTTCCACCCTCTGAAGATCTCACAAAAGGTGCCACTCACTTAAAACCTTTCTCACTGAGTGAAAAACAAGCTTGAAGTGAGCAGCCTGTTTTTGGAAAATTCTGGGTTTGATTCCTGCAGTCCCTTAGGGGTAAATTCTGAGTTTGATTCCAGCAGACCCTTAGGAGGAATTTCTGATTTTCATTCCAGTAGACCACATTGCGCCGTTGCCGAGTTAGTTGGTCTCGGACGACAATGGTATCGGTTTCTACTTTCTGTCGAACTGATTTTCATCCCGAAAAAAAAGTAAACTGACCATAAAATTCCTGAGATTTACAGATACAATACACAGTTTTCCGCCCCAGAAGTTTAGCTAGAACTCAGTGTTTCCCATTACTTATTTATTAACAAATTGCACCAGATGCGTCTTTCTCTTCGGTGCCCTTTTATACATTTGGTAATAGGGGTGTGATCTTTTTCCAACTACAAACACGGAGATTAGTTTTAAATTTTCAATATTTGCATTTCCTTTCCTTATCCATATGTTCTGGTTTTATTCTCTTTGCTAGGTCTGTCTGTCTTCGAGAAATATAAAGTGAGCATGCGTGTTCCAGCAGCTCACATGGATTTGAGTTGAACTACTCCGGTCACCATAGACATTCTTAGATACGTTGCCATTTCTTGTTCAAAAGAAAATGCATTGAGGAATCAATATTTGCTTCTACTTACTTTGTGTGTTTCTGCTCCAAGTCATCACTCACCAGCTGAACTCTGAGATTATTTTTTTCCTCGTAATGTTTTTCTCTGCGAACTTGATCGACATTGTTTGAAGAAAAAGATAGCTCCTACGGTTCGTTGCTATGAAAACACAACACTCCTATTACGCAACTGTTTGGAGAAGCAAGCACTAACGCTAAATATGAATAATGAAAAAACCCTCTGAGGTTGGTAACGGTTCATAATGTCATTCTTCAAAACATCAACAACGCAGCGGGTTCAAATTATATTTTTATTACATTAAAAGAGGTGAAAGTGGCAAAGAACATACACGATCTACAATATGTCAGAATGGGGATATTTTTGAAATGGACGGGAACACAAAGAAATACCTGCATAGTTATTCAAGATGATTTATAAGTGTATTGAAAAATGTATAACAGTCTCATTGAATTCGAATGAGTCTTTCGGAATAGATTCCGCATATATGTATATCGATTATGATAACTTTTTTTTTTTTTTTAATGGATATTTCCTAGGAAAAAGCAGAATTCGATCTGCGATAAAATTATACTACACTGCTCGACAAAATTAACAGAACAGTAGAAAACATGGTGTAATTCGTTCAGCTTGCGATGAAGCCGGACAAAATTTGGTATACAGTTTATGGTGGACCATAAAATAACGATGGAATTAGGAGACAGCAAGAAACTTCGGACAGGTATAAGGAACATTTATAGGGGTTGTATAAGAATTATCAAAAAAGGTCGCATTACAGAAGTCGATATGATACTCAAAAATATGGTCACATGACATCAGTACGGCGCATGATCTTCTCCAACGACAGCGGTGAACCATGCTCGATATAAGGGTGTCTATAAGATTCTGTGGCAACAAATCTCATTCTTCAACCAACACAGATCTTAGCTCACCAAGTGACCCAGGAGCTGGCTGTCGGCATTCAGTGCAACGCCCAAGAGCGTGCCACACATGTTCAATTGGGTCTAAGTCTCCTGATCGTGCTGGCCGCGGTAGTCGTTGGATATCTTCAGTTTCAAGATATTCCTCCACCACTTGAGCTCTATGTGCAGTGACGTTGTTGCGCATGAATAGAAAATCTGGGCCAACCGCACGACTAAAAAGTCTCATTAGGGTTCGAGGATCTGTTCTCGGTACTTCTGCTTAGTTACGGTATCCCTATCAAAAACATGAAGCGGAAATCATTATTCCGCCCCACAAAAGAACACCTTCACCGTAAATGTCCCGTTCTCGATATTGAAGAGATGGTACCGCACTTCTCTTTGTCTCCAGAGGAAATAGCATCCAGAATCTGTTCGTAGGCTAAAACGAGACTCAGAGTACAGAACTGTATACCATTTGTCAGGGTTCCAAGTCATGTTCATGACATCAGGTTTCGACGAGCTCTGCGGTGGTTTTGATTTAATGGGACACAAACCACTGGCTTCCTTGCATAGGTCCCCTTGAATTGAGCCTTCTTAACACAGTCCAATTGGAAATGTTTTCACCTGTGGCCGCAGCAACCTCAAGAGACAGTTGATATTAGGAGATCGTACGGTTCCGTCTTGCTGTTAGGGCCAGATAGCGGCTTATTCTGGTTGACATAGCCCTCGGGCGACCTTGGCTCGCTCTTTTTGTAATGTTTCCTGTCTCCAGAAACTACATTTTGATCTTAGCCAAAAGGCCAAGAAGCAATGTCTCCTGAAACTGCTTCCACAGGGCTGAGGCGACGCTGTGTGACACATTAAGCCAACGTGCCACCTCCGCCTGCGACTTCAAGTCGTAGAACGGCCCGCTATCTCAAATACTGTAATGATTTGCCATCCTGAGTACTGGAGATGTGGCTATCGCATTGAGCAAGCCAAAAAAATGGGCATGAAGTGATATAGTCGCAACCTGTGTTTTTATAGGAATGAATAATTGCATAATGTGTGGTCTTACGCAATTTATCTTATTGCATGAAATGCATAAGGTGGTAGACCGATTTTATTGGATACTCGGAATTTGCATACCTGTACGCTATTACATCAAATATTCGTTTTCTGCGACAATGTTCACAATAAAATATTCATGAAAATCATTTTATTGTGTTAATTTTGTCGAGCAGTGTATTTAAAGAAATATAAGGGATTTTTTTTTGTAGGTTTTTCGCCGGTGTGCGTCCTCGACTTAGACCAGAGGGTCCCAAGGTTTTATACTTTGAGCGCCTTAAGCGCAAAAACAGATTTGACGTAAAATTTAGCTATGAATTTAGATACTTTTATAAATTTAATATATACATTTAATCTCAAGGAAATAAAAAATAAGAATAATAGAAATAAATTAAAAACGCATCTTATCTGAATTAGTGGGATGGTTTGTCCATATTTCCTTCAAAAATGGTCCATGAAAACAAAAACAAGCGCCCTCCCAAAAAAACGAATTGGAGTGCTCTCACACTTTGAGAACCTCTTTGGGATTTCGATTATATTGCACCCTGTATATTATGTCTCTAAATTGCATGCTTTCTTGGTCGATTTGTCTGTTTTCTGGACAAAAAAAACCCGAGTTTCCTGGACTAAAAACGTTCTATCCTCGCTTGAGACCAACTAACTCAGCTACGTTGTGAAAAATGTCCATTAAATTCCTGGCGTTATTGACGGGATTCAAACTGAGATTATTATTATTATTATTATTATTATTATTATTATTATTATTAATATCAATTTATTTCCGAAGAAATGTCCTTTTACAGCTGTGCAGCTAGAGGACATGAGTTATATACAGAGAAAAAACATAAAATACAGACATATGCATTGCATACAGAGCCAGATACAATATACGGCCTTAAACAGCCACTGGTGAAGATACAAAAACATAAAGTCACAACAAATACAAAAACATAAAGTTACAACAAGTACAAAAACATAAAGTTACAACAAATAAAAGTGCATCCGGATACATCGAAGCGTGGATATTGCGGTATCACAGAGAGTCCACCTAGAGCATGACTAAGGCATACATGTCTGCAAGAATGGAAGATCTGTAGGTTCTGTCCTTGCAAAGTTTCTCAGCGTCTATGGCTAATCTGTTAAATATTTGGAAGGAGTTGTGTGGAAACATGTTGTCCAAGGAGGACATGCTACGCAGCTTCGATCTGTATGGGGAGGTGTTGGACTGGCATCTTCTCCTGTCGGACGGTCTGTCGATGATATCCCAAATATCGGGTGACCTCAGTTTTCCGGATAGAAGCTGAGAGAGGGTAAGAAGGTTCCTAGAGATGATGTGATACCTTCAAGGAAGCGTATTAAGATTGGTGACCAGAACAGATTTTGAGATTGTAGGTGTTAGCCCGGCAACCCTATTTAGCCATTTCAAGATCCAGAATTCCAGGGAGAGGAACCTGGCTTGGTATGATGAGGGTGCTGAGGACCGTATAGTCGAGGCATATAATGGAATTGGGAAAATGCAACGAAGAATGTATTTGATGATAAGGTCCGGGTTATGGAAGTTGGAGATCTCTTGTTTTACTGCCCATAAAGCCGAATATGTTTTCGTTCGAGTGGCATTAAAATGAGGCAAGAAGGTGAGGTCTTTGTCCCAGATGATACCCAAATCTTTATGCTGGGTGACTTTTTTAACTGGAGAATTCGCAATAATGATGTCCACATCGTTGGTATTTTTCTTCTTGGTGATAGAGAGTTGTGCAGTTTTCTCTTTATTAATGGAGAGCCCAATCGCATGAAGGTAGTTTTCCAGTTCATGTAGCTGTCGGTTGGAGCTCACAGTAATAGACTGGAGAGACTGGGGGCATTTTGTGATGACGAAGAACTTAATATCATCTGCGTAGGTGGTAAAATTAGTACGGTTTGATAGGAAGGGTTCTAGAGATGCGGCGAAGAGGGCGGCAGAGAGAACGCCCCCTTGGGGGAGCCCTCTGGAGCAGAGAATGTGGTGATTATGGTTTTGATTCTGTTCCACCTGGAGGGAGATGGACAGTAATTATATAAACTGTACTACCGTGAGGGTCTAAGAGCATTTGTGCATAACTTACATATTTTCTATTGTTTTCAATAAAATTGAGGTGAGAATATACCGTGTGCATTCTATGGTCGATTTACCTTTTTTTCTGGACGAAAAACCAGTTTGACTTTCGCCTGAGACCTATTAACTGAGCCACGGAGTGAAAAATGTCCATAAAAATTCCTTGAATCATTGACGGGATTCGAACCCGAAGAATGGTGATTATATCCGTTATACTACACACGAGGGCATCTATCTCTACCGGTGATGTCTCGAATCAATGGAAATTAATGCTCATCTAATATTTACTGCCTTTAATGAGATTCAGCTGAAACATAGACCAACTTTAACCAGCGTGGCTCACATTCCTTCCCACTTTTGTCCAAAATATCCACCAAAACGGCAAACTTCAGAACAATCCTTAAAGCTGAATTGCGATTAAAATCGAAATTTCTTGTTCAATAAATGTGAATTTATAGACGAACTATTTCCAACTACGCAAAATGCTTGTTGCTAATTAAGAGCCCATTAATCAGAGTCGTTGGAGCAATGCCAGAATCGTGCTATTACCGATACAGTCATAACAGGCAGACCAGTTAAACGATTATAAGTACTTTGGTCTCAGCCATTGATGGATTACGGATCCTGAAACTCAGTAAGGGTACTGCATTACCCAAGAAGTGGCGAAGAAGAGAAATTATTTCCGCTAATGGGCACACATTAAAGGGGAAGGCCGCTTTGTATCTGATAAAGGCAACTCCTATTGAAAGCTACCACATGCGTTATGTCTCGTTTATCCACAGAATTATCGCAAATATTCACCAAATGGAGTTTCTGTAATGATCCCGTCACTTACGGTCTTCTAACTTAATGGATAAATATCCTCTCCCCCACCAGTGACAGAACGCTACGAATACGATCATTCATCTTCTCGAGCACTAGGAGCGGCACAGTTGAGGTTGAAGGATTAATGTTAGCACGCGAATGTCAAAAGTATTATCTCCGCTTCAACTAGCTGCCGACTCTTCATTGTAGTCTAACTGAGAGCGGTCTGTTAAAGTAATCTCCTTCGTAATGACTGTCCGCTACCAGTATACGATCGTGTGGTTATCTTTGGCGGTCAATTTTCAACTTTCCTCTGTTCATAATTTAGGAGAAAGTGTTACCGGAATGAAACCGCGTTAGAGCAAACATTTTCACAGGCAGCTGGATGTCCATCAATGGCATCGGAGTGTTCTGAATAACTAGGAACAGGCCTCCCTTTCATTACGAAACTTTTCAAAGTTCTGACAACTTTCAAGGCCTCCTAAATGAAAGAGAGTACACGATTTGCGAACATCATGTCAGATGTCGAAAACTATGCGAGATTGAGGCGATGGTATTGATGTTGGAGGAAACTTGCTGGAAACGCGGCGGATAGTGTTGCTGCCCTTTTATACCGAGTGGCAAAGCCAAGGGTTCAATACTCGTTGCAGGAGTAAAAGGGAATCGAGGTTCAGATTTTTGTTTCTATTTTTTTTCTGAATTATTGGAAGTCGGGTTTTTCATCCCGAGAACACTTTTTGATTTTTTCCCAGCTTGGTTTATTTAAGACTGGACTGGCAATGCAGTTAGTTCTTGACTGAATTGACAACAACCGTTTTTGTCTGATTTTGCTCAATTACATTTATGCGTATGCTTTTAATAGCCACGGTTTATTATTGGAGCCATCAGTGAGAATAATAATAGTCCATTAACTATCTCTAGGGCTCTCCTTATCTCTGGTCTGTGGTTATCGTTGAGTTCAATTGCAATTCCATTCTCGCTAAGTATCCATTACATGCTGGATCTCGTAATGCTTTATGGTGCTATTCGTAAGGGCGTTATGGACAATAAAAATGAACATTTAGGGACTCTGTATTTTAATAACTACGTGACTGAGTGAGACTGGAAAATCAAGCACCAGTAGAAATGGGATGCTAAATGCTCACAGTAATACAGAGATAGCGAACTCAGGTGAAGATTGGACAGCTCTCAATATAAACTAGACAGTCGTAAAAGGATGCTTCAAAGCTCCTCTGGGAAATACGAAAGGCACAAAGAGAAAATGCAATGAAGTATTTTGGTACTTTAATATTCTGAGAAAACTGTCCACTGAATTTGTATTATTTTTTGAAAATTGCATAAGCAGGGAGAAGTTCTTTGTTGTTGTTCATCTTTTTCTTCTTCTTTTTTGTCGTCTTTAGGCGTCCCTTTATAGGTCACCCATTTAAATGTTGAATACGAGTGTGATTCATTAAATGGGGTCGCTTTTATAAGAAAAAACAAATGCACTTGGAAATGGTGAAGTAAATTTAAATAAGTTTCCACGAACAAGAACACTTATGTTAACTTTCCTCCGACGTGTGAGCCTGCCCTCGTTGGTAGCACGGTTGCTAGAATTGCCGTCATCTCCACAACGGGTTGAAAAGACCCGAGTTCGAGTCCCGTCGATGAGGTGAGCAATTTTTATGGGCCTTTTTCACAACGTGACTAAGTTAGTCGGTCTCAGGTGCGGTAGCACGGTTTTTTCCTCCGGAAGCTCGGGTTTTTCGTCCAACAAATAGAAAATCTACCACAGAACACACTCAATTTACAAACAGTGTACATGGAGCAATATGGCCTTAGTCGCTGATGCTCTTAAACCCTACAACAACGTGTGAACCATCTTCTGCATTAAACTCTGCTTATCACATTGTCTCGTCAAAATATGTCAAAGTTAGTTTGTAACGTGTACAAATGTACGTTACCAAATATGCTTTACTGTGGGATAGGGAATTAGTATCAGCGACTTTGCGAGAAGCACGATTTTTGATATTTCTGGGGATGGAAACATTCCTAAAGACAACAGGAGGTGACAGTTATATCGGTGCATATTGTATTATTGGTATGTGACGAATTGCTGCCGGCTGGAGAAACATGCAGCGAAAAGGACAAAGCTGGACGAAAGTAGAGCTCCATGATGGAAGCTGTTGTTTGTGTTTGCACTAAGTTAACTACAGTGAAGAGAATTTTAGAGGCTGGTCAAGGTCATTCACGCTACAATTCCATTCCTTCTCATCAAAGAACTGTTTTTCTAAGAAACTCACTGCTTACATAAGCAGTTGGTACCGCGAATTATGTTGTTGTTGTTTGGTTTTTAGGAGCATTAGCAACTAAGGCCATATTGCTCCGGGGATATGCGGTGGTGCCCCAAAACTACGTAAGAGTGTCACTGTGAAGAAGCAAAAACTGTCAAAGCCAGTTGAAGGTTTGAGTAGTGTAGGCATTGTGAGAACAGTGTTGTTCATCTCGCCTTAGTTACTGGAAAGCCCCACCAGGAAGCGGGATTCCAGCATCTGTCCACGGCACGAGCAGCCGGGCCAGGTTATCTTCTGTAATCTATCACTCATTTACATTCTTCTAGCAACAGAATCCTCGCGACTAGCAGAGCTGTGATCCTTCCGCGCCCTAGGAAAAATATCGGTTCGAATCCCGTCTAAACAGAGTAACTTTTATGGGCATTTTCCTATCGTGACCGAATTATGTGTGTGAATTAGTCGGCATCGGATAAATGTTTCAAGGATTTTCATCAACAAAACGATCATATATAATACGTATAGTTTTATATACAGAATACTATGCCGCCTCCTGGCCTTAGTTACCTCGACGATCAAAACTACACGACCCAACCCTAACGGTAGGTGGATAAGTAGCACTCTCCACATATACTAGTTAAATGCAGAAGTTACGATGACAAATTAGATCCTTCCTTCACAAAGACATACGAAAGGTTTTTAGGGAAAAAAAAAGTATCCATCCTTCGTGGATCATTCCCATGATTCGAAGAAAACAACATCACATTGCTCGTGCGAAAAGAATACGTAATGTTTTGAGGGATACAAACTCCGAGGCACGTTCAGGCACTTTTTCAGCCCAACTTAGCACAATGCCATTTCCAAACATAAAGGCACGTTGTTGTTGTGGTGATGACGAAAGGGAGGACACAAGTGTTATGAGTTTCTGGAGGAACCTCCTCGGGCATCTAAACTTCCTAAGGAAAAAAAAAGGAGACCTCAATGCAGGCTATTTGTCACCGACGAGGTGCTATACTGTGAAACGTCAAGCGGGGGAAGCGTTGACGGGCGAATCAATAAGTAGAAATAAGAAGGAGGGCGCTTTAGCATCATTTATATCCAACCTTCACTCCATCCAGCTGCTTTCCGTTGCCGCTGGGGAAGAGCTGCGCGGTGGAAGTACATGGAAGCCGGTGTCATTAACGACCTCCCAACGTCGGAAACAACCCTTCTTTTCCTTATTATAAACTAAGAAAGTTCGGAGTTCTTTTGTTCCGCATGAAGGGAAGTTCGTTATTTTACAAGGTCACCAGGGCGCGTCACGTGTTTCTAAAAGATGGGAAGAGGCAACAAATGTCATCATTTGGTGTATAAAATTGTTTTTCCACTGGAAATTCCTCGCTGGTTTCTCCTAGCAGACAAGCCATCCTTGTGAGTAAAAAAATAATGACCCGGTGATGTTCCATACCAGGATTCATATGAAAATACAAATTCGGGTGCGAATTTATACATTGCCAGCGCAAACACACTATATAAATAGCAGTCTTCTTCTGAAATGAATTCTTTACCGATTTTTATGGAGGGTACGCTAGGGGGCGCCTTTTACATTTAAAGCTGCTCGGCAAAGTTATTTCCTTGTAAATGAGATCCAGATGTTTTTGAAGTGAGGCGAATAAATCTAGTGGATGTGGGGAGGGGGCTTGCTGATTATGCCACTTCTGCCACACAATTTACTCCCCTTAACCTGTAAACCTTTCCAGAAAGTGTATTGGAAAAAGTCACCGGAATTTTCATCAATAGAAATCTTCACCTCATTGAATCCTGCAGTCGGGCTCTTATATATCCTCGTGTGTATGTGTATATTTTATTCACATCTCTAAACCAGGTTTATAAATTTATATAGGTGTTCCAAAAGTTCTCAAAAAATCGATTATTGGGAATCTTATTGGTTGAACGTGATGCGATTTTTAGAAGCGTTGGTAAGTTTTATGCGATCAAAACTTTATTTAGTTCCAGGTCACTGAAAGGGAACTCTGTTGCACGATATTACTCCAAGGAAGATGTACGGATTACTTTAAAAGGCATGTCGCGTATTCATTTTCCATTAAGGGCCATTTTATCTTTTCCCTACCAAATCCTGAGTCCACAAAGACCCGAAAATTGGTTATACAACGTGTTCAACAGCAGGTTTAAATTAATTAACCGATTAAGGAGCCAATCCAATAAACAAGTCATTTCCATCAATACGTGTTATTTTCTAGGAGACGAATTAACAAGCATGTGGTAAAGGATCATTGGACTTGCAGATGAAGCATTGATTAGAACACTGATTTGCTCAGATTTAACAACGAATTGAATAGCTAACGGTTAGGGCAACTTACATCATTTCTGCAAAGATAGCATTCCCGTATTTGCTATCCTCCATAAAGCTTTTCAGGTCCTCAACCAGGTCTTGTGCTGCCCGAGGCATTTGAGCAGGTAGCAGTCCTGCAATAAGGACTATGGCCAGTGTTATTCATTCAGATCACAAGGCAGAAATCAATCAGCACTTCTTCGGTTTCATACGAACTTATAACTTCAAACAAATGAATTCCTTCTTTACCAGTGATTTTCTAGACCACTTCATGAATTTAGAAGTAATAAATAGAAAAGAAACGTATTATTTGAAAAAATTTTTCTCTTTAATATTCAAACAACTGGCAAAATCAGATTCGCTTAAGGTTTCTTCCAATAATAAATATCCACCTTGGTTTAACAAATCGCCAAAGAAAAAGTTGAAATTAAAAAAAGCAGGTTACGTAATGATTATTTAAAGACGCATTCGGTGGAAGAGTACGAAAACTTCAAAGCAGTTTTCGTACTCTTTCGTAGGAATTTTGATAACAAGAAGGATATAGCGAATGCTCTCGCAGAGTACTTTACATTTTTAGACGAGATCTCCACACCAATAAATTCGGATTTATCGCATATCAGGGAATAAGGTATCATTTCCTACATTTTACAACCTTGGATGCGCTTTCTCATATAAAAAAGACTTGGTTACGGATCCACATGGAATTCCTCCGATACTGTGGAAGAAGGACCAACATCTTTTCGTGAATTGTTTGTTCTCCTGTTTTATTTGAAAATTGAGAGAATTCAATTTCAATTGAGAGAATTCGAAACAGGTTTTATATTGTTGTTGTAGTAGGGTTTTAGGAGCATCAGTGACTAAGTCCATATTGCTCCTTATATACTGTCTGTAAATTGTGTGCGTTCTGAAGTAGATTTTCTGTTTGCTGGACGAAAAACCAGAGTTTCCTGAAGAAAAAACCATGCTGCCCTCGCCTGAGACCGACTAACTCAACACCGTTGTGAAAAAGGCCCATAAAAATTCTTCCTTTCATCGACGAGACCCGAACTCAGGTCTTTTCCACCCGATGTGGGGAGGACGGCGATCCTACACACTGTGTTACCCATGAGGGCCAGGATTTATATGTCCAATACGTAAAAAAGAAAGGGAGACAAAGCTCAAATATCGAATTACTGACCAATTAATCCACTGAACTCACTGGCCAAAACATTTGATTCAACTGTATGTCGCAAATTAACAGCTTTTGTCAATTTATTTTTACATAAAATAACAACTCGGTTTTAGATCCTCCGATTCTACACTGACAGACCTGTTTGTTTTCTGTCGATAAGACTCTCGTAGGCGGATTCCAGTTCCTGCATGGATGTGATATATACTGACCTCTCTCGATCTTTTGACTCTGTGGTCACTCTTTGATAAAATTCAGTTATGGTTTTTGTAATCCCCAGCTTAAATGGATGGAAAGTTACATTGAAAATAGGTCTTACTCTGTACGCATCAATGGGGCATGTTCCGCTCTCTTTGAATTAAGAGTAGGTGTACCAAGGAATCGTCACATAGTCCCATAGTCTTCATTTATACATTAATTATTTGTTTTTTTAAGTAAATAATTTGTATGCTAACATTTTTAAATGCAATATAATGCCTTCTGTGGTCCACACCTCAGATTGATTTCATGCAATTATCATATTGATTCCGTCCCTTTAACTAGACTCGAGAGCTAAAAGATTTAGGGGCCCGTTTTTGTTCTAATGGCTCTTTGATTGCAAAGATTTATTAGCTCTATAATAAAAGGTTGCAATCAAGTAGTAGAACCCTTAAGACGAATCGTGTATTCCACTCATTCTGCTTCAGTTTATAGAGTACGTTACCTAAGTTTGGTTTTACATTGAAAGATCTTGGGTTCTGTGGTCTTTCACTTCTGCATCTCAATCGCAGAAGTGGAAGACCACAGAAGTAGAAGACGCACTTTAAAAAATTCAAAAACTTCTGTTAAACAAATGCTAGGAATGGATGGCGAAATTCGCCATTTTAAATCAGTATTCGGCTTATCTAGAGAGAATTAATCCCTTCCACTTAGAAATACGTACGTAGAGATGTAACTAATTTAATTTTCTTTTTGTATAATGAGTTACGTAATCCCCTAATTTTTCCAGGTCACCTTATCGGCAGTTCATTTCCATTCTTCTTTCAAAGACACCCGGCGACAGAAATTATTTAAAATCGATTTTAGAAAAGAGTACGACAGAGTTAGTCCTTTACCACAAACGCTTAAACTGATTAACGATTTTATTTTGAATCCATTCATTAATTTAACAACTTTAATTAGAGATTATAAAAAAGACGATAAGATAGTGATTTTATCAAGTTCATCTATTTTTTTTTAATCATTTCTTCATAGTTTCATTTTATTACTTTGTTAATCTAAATATCTGTTATATAAAAATTTTATTATTTAGGGTTTGGCTATTTTATATGTCACGATTTTAATTTCACCTTTATATTAGGCAATTTAGATTTTATTTACGGTATTTGGTATTGCCTATTGCCTTTTCTATTGCCCTTTTCTATTTCATACATTTTATATGGGATTTAATTCCCGATAAATCCCTGGTATAATAATAAACAAAGATGTTTGGGGAGTTGATGTACCCCGTCATCATATTCATTGTGGGGGACAGCTTTTCGGGGGATCAGATGCGAATCCTGGTGTCCTGAAGGCTATGGGCTAAATTCGGGGTAATGGTTTGAGGTGGCAACTGGTGCTTAAAGTTCAACCATTTCAGATTCCAATGCGCTCATCTGCAAAAAGTGGTTGTAGGGGCAGCAGAAGCCCATATTTTTGAAGCAGGTAGCAGTACGGCGCAAATAATCCTGAAATATACTCCATTTCAATGGCGTCTCCAGATATCTGACAAGTTGCTTTGCAGACTGACTTCACACTTAGCCCATATTCAGTTATGAAGCTACCTGTAGTCTTGTATATACAGAGATAATCCGATGTCTGCCACCGTTGAAAGATGCCATACGCCGAGAAGTTGCAGCAGATGGTTAATTTCTGCTGGCGAAGTAACATCAACCTTTTTCCTTTTCCCCCATTTCCCCTCCTGCCACCACTACATTCCAGTACTTCATCCATCCCCCTAGTTCTAGAACTGTAGAGGCCCTTTCTACCCCTGAGTGGTGAACACACGGTGCAGTTGCTGATGTAAAGTTATTACAAACTGTATGTCTCTTTGAAGTCACTTTGGACATCACTGCCCCCTTAACGTGATATTGGAAACTAAATAAATATTTGATTCTATTAAAAAAATCATATAAATTGTGGATTATTTTTCTATAAAACGTATTCCTCTTTTCCTCTCACCCAATTTTAATCTTTACCTAACTTCTTCAACTTCTAAGTTAAATTTAAAAATGTGGTGTGTATCTTTGACACGCTCAAAAAGCTTTAACAATAAACAGCCACTGAGAGTACACTGGATAGCATGCTTAGTATTAAACAAGTTAATTGTAAAGGAAGGACGAATCGAACCCCCCCTTCGAGGGGATCCTTCAGAGTCGCAATTGGACAATCATACAAAGGGTCAATGCTACTAATTACTATGGTCTCCTAAGGACCTTTCGGTCCTTAGGAGACCATAGTAATTGGTAGCATTGACAGTGTCTTCTCGCCTTGAAATCGATTTGAATAACCCCTCAAATTTGAACGATATGGAGTAACAAAAGTGTGTTCTGTGATAAGATTCTCTGCTATCGAATGTGGGGAAAAGGCCGAATTCCACGTATTATTGACAGAATACCTCTTCCAGTAAGACCATAAACAAAAGATGGCACGAAAGTACATACAGAAGTGAAACCTTCGCATTCCATTTCTCCTTTTTTGGGTTATGAACAGACTTATTTCTTCTTACTTCGCCGACTTTCTGTTTAGAATCGCACACACACACACACGCTCGCGCGAATCCATTTGTGTGCGAGCAACTTTTCTGTCGTTGCATGTATACGGATGAATCCCCCAATCTCATCTCGGGCAGGAGGGATGCCTTCTGGTGTAGCGAGGCTACTCCATTAGCGGCGAGTCCTCCGGGATCGATTAACAGCTTCTTCGCACGCGAAGACCTGCTTAAAGGAAGATCGTAAAGGCGTGAATGCAGCACGTGATTTCCGTCAAGACACCGAAGGAGGAAATAGAAACGCGCGACCTCCCTCCCCCTCCCCCTCTCTCTCTCTCTCTCTCTGCGTTGCAGTCTGGCGAAATGTGTTGCACAGAGGGGGTGCGAGACACGGGGCCACACTAATCGGGCTAGCTACGGACAGCGAACACGCGGGCTGATGATTTCCGGCGAAAGAGAAGGGAATGCGTCCATCTAAATAGCTTGCCGACATTTAGGAGTAACGACTGCAAATATTTCTATGGAGTCACGTGATAGAAGGCTTGATGACAGCTCGTGCCGGTGGGTACGAGTCCTCAGATGACTGGAAACGAATCGTGTTAGATATGACGTGAAACTCTTTAATGACTTCCTCCCAGTCATTAGTCTGACCAGACACCAAACCTCCCCGATTGTACGGGACTCGGTGTGTGCGTGCGCGCGCATGCGTCACTGTAGCGCTATCTCAGGGTGTGTAATGTGGATACATTCTGCTTCGCATTGAAAATAAGTGTAACCAAACAGAAATACGTTGCATCAGAGAACGACTGCTTTTTCAGAAATGAGCAAAGTTCAACGCATCGGATGTCTTTCATTTGTCTACATTAAATCACGCTTGTATGTCCCTCTGCAGTACACAGATCATTCATTACCTTTAAACTTCCACACTTAATTCGCCTTGTGGACTGATTTGTGTTGGTGCTAATTAAGAGCAGTCGAATAATCAATGAATTTTAACAGGCCGATGCTTCAATGGAAGGCAATGCAGTCGTCTTTCGGTAAACTAGCAAATTTAAATTGGGCATCAATCTCCAGAGCAGTCCAAAAATTGCTTTGGAACTGCTACATTTGATGACCCACAGGTTGCGCAAACTTCTTCATACTGTTGACGACAGCAGAAGATTAGTTGGGTTACTTAAGGTAACTGCACCGAGGCCTTAAGGAAAAAGAGTTTCAAAAATGAAAGACCTTCATCTTCATCCGTATCCTTGAACAAAAAAAAAGACCTTTATGATTACGACAGTCTCTCCTTAACCCGGTCTACCTAGTTTGGTAAACTGCATAACATGATATAATCGTTTGATGGCTCTCTTGTCATCAAAGAGATGGGAGAGGACTGTCAATATACACTTCATAGGCGATTGAAAAAGGAATTACTAAGAATTTATCGCTTCAAAAGGTTTTTATAGCCCAACCCACTGAATACACACACTCAGAGGAAAATGACAAGTGCGTACTTCAGATGAGTGATCAGTACGTACCTGAAAAACCTCCATTAGTTTGCTTTCGGTAAACTGGGTAGGAACCTAGTTTCCATGACAACAACTTGACTTTTGTCCATTCATTTATGGCGCACCAATCAGTCATTGTGGGCAATTCGAAAAACAAGCAGAAACGCGTTTATCATCAGTTTTTCATCCCAAAAATTTATCAGTTGTTAACCTTTTGACATTTCCGTCAATTATTATTAATTTTTGTTTTTAATTATAATTTTTTTAGTATTATTCCACGAATTTCTCCAATTATGCGTAGACTAAATAACAGATAAATAAAAGAATAAAATGAGATTAAATAAACTAAAATGAACGTTGATTTCTTCAGTGAGATGCTTTGGACTGAGTCTTCAATCGATGTCTTCCATCAAGGGGAACTTCCAACAGTATCGAACTAAATCGAGACGCATGGCCACGGGCGGGTAAACACCTGTTGATTACAACATGCTGTTCCCCCTCCCCCTCTCCCCACTGCACAGATTTATCGAAACGTATTACCGCTAATGATTGCAAACAAACAGAAGTAGTTTCGTAATGGACAGAATCTTAAAAGTCCCTCAGTTCATTTGACAGCGAAGTACGAGGATTACGTTCCACAAAGCTTGACAGTCGCACAAATACCATGTCTGATTACTACCACTAATTGCCTCAAGGCATTTCATCCTAACATAGCTTGGATTTAGGTTTGCATTAAGCTGTGAAGGAAAAGTAGAAGAGTCTTAATTTAAATCGCATGCGATATATGGACTAATGAACAATTAGTTGTAATCCTATGCGCACAAAACTCTGAATTTGTTGCATATACATCGGATTAATAACGTACAAAGTAAGGCAAGCTAATAAAGTACAAATAAGTAGTATTACTTCTCGAAGTTCATTTGAACAGCAATTAAAAGGAATGAATCACTGGAACCATCTAGTGGTGATAAAGTTTTCGCTTATTAAAATATTTTTTATTCTTCTTTTTGAGATGAATCCTCGCTACAATCAACTCATATCTGGGACCAAATCGGACCTGCCAACTCCTCCATCCCAATTTCAAACATGTTCATTGTCCAAATCGTTTGTTTTTCCTCCTACCACCTTCTAAAAAGTTTCCTAAAGTTGCTGTCGATCCCATAAAGCATCGCGAGAAACTTTCTCCAGCCCGTGAATCGCCTTTCACCACGCGATCCCGCCTATCGCCTGGGAAAAGAGCGTCGCTAACATCTGGGAACCTATAATAATTCGAAGCAAACTAGATTAATTATAACCTACTCCAAGAACTGAGGATGCCGAAACACGAAGATTTTAATAGATCGGTGCCTCGTGATATGTGCTCCGCGTTCGCTAATGGCCAGCTTCATATTAACCAACTTCCTCTGTTTTACCCGTTTTTTTTAACCCCTTTTTTTTTTGGCATTCACTCTTCTTAGAGACAGAGACGTTACCCTGTTATCCTTTGCCGAACGAACGAAGAAATGAGCTTTTTAATGGATATTCATTTCTTGTTAGTGCGCGTGACAGGCAATTTGTAAAGGAGTTCTGAGTTGGGAGTGGACTCCCAAAGCGAACAAGTTTCGATCGTTGTGCACTGCCTTAGCAAAAATATCGGAACACGACAGCAGTCAGGCATCCCTCTCTCTCTCTGTCCAAACACTTTTGCCAGCTATCGGCTATTTCCGAATGCTTCTTTGAAGAATCTTTGTGGGTTCAAAGCTTCGATGACCCCCTGGTTATTAATCTCCGAAGAACTCTTTCATTGGCACGAACAAATGATAATCTAAAGACTTATCCTATTTTCGGAGTATAAGAAGGATCTTCCATTGTAAAACGCACCTTGAAATTATATTGTCCATTGCAATGACAGTTCATTGTTCAAGGTTTTAAGAGTTGGGAGAAATTGCAGTCAAAAGTGGAGTTCAAGAGCATTCACGGTGTAAACAGATAAATTGAATTGCGTCCAAAGGAGAGGAGTCTCCGAACCTTAATAAAGCAGATTAAATGAGCATCAGTTTATACTTAATACATATTAAGTATAAATGTGCTCGATTTAATGCCCCCAAAGATAAATTGGTTACTATGGTAACCAAAAAAAAAAAAAAAAACAAACACAACAGACGAACAGAGTTCACGCATACTTGAGTTGAAAATACTTGACTCGAAGCACTGCGATATTGCTTTAACTACACCGATAAAAAAAATCTACAAATTTAATTAACCAATAGAAACCGCATCCATTTTGAAATCATCGCTGATAGACAGCACTCGGGTCACTTCACCGCTGTTATCTGCGAAAAACAGCCGAAAGCGTCAAAGAGAAGAGCGAATATCTGCATTGGGTTTTAATCATGTATCGGACGCCCACAGATTCTTAATTACCACATTCTCGGAGCCATAAAATATTAAAGGCAACTGAGATCTATTAGAACGCTGCCATCATTCCAATCAGGCACGCTCGCGAGCCAAATAATCAAGCCACTTGAATGATTAATGCGAACATTTTTGTTCACGTGCTATCCTTTCAGGTATCCGCTCGATTTAATCTCGCTGAAATGTTTGCAGAGAGGCCTCTGGTGGAAGATAAATCTTTCCTCGTACGGTGCACCGGCCCTTCGTGTGAACGAAATCGCACGAAAATTGGCAGCGCTTTGAAAAAGGGAGGGATCGTTCATAAAGTAACCTTTTGTAGGTGAATGGGTCGAACGTGTGTGGGTGTGTATACGAGCAAAGGATCCATTCACACGTGTATGGGCGAGTTCGCCTATGACACGAGTAACTGTAGGTTTCAGCTTTAACGCTAGTTGGTGTATAAAGGTTTGTGGAAAGATCAAAATGGCGTACTCTTTGTTCCGAGATGGACACTTCCAACCTTATTTCGTTATGATTCGCAATATCAGTATTAACCACATGGTGGAAGGAAGACCAGCCAAAAACATTAATTAATGAAATAAATAAATAATAAAATGAACTACCGATTTGACTCCCTCCTCATGTAGGCATCTATCCAAGTGATCTTTGAATTTACCCAAGCTGTTAGCTTCAACCAACCATGGAGGTAACTTGTTCCAGTAAATAATAACTCGCTGGCTAAAAGAAAAACTTCCTGAAAGCTACTTTAAACCTCTCCCCCCCTCGCGTAATTTAAATTTATGATCCCTAGTTCTGGAATCATTTATCACAGTGAAAATTTCACCCTCATTCGTTTTACTTTCTCCTCTCAGAGGAGAAAATAATACACCACAATTAGGTCTCTTCTAAGGTGAACAGGCTCTGGTTATGGAGTTACCACGCTCTGTATCCCGCATATTCGAAGTCCTTACTCATATGAGTGCCTTTTCGCGGATCTCACCAGGCGAACTGTCAGCCTTTGGATCCTTCAAGAAGCTCCATGTCATTTTTTTAGGTGCTGTCTTCATACCTGAACAGAATGCCAATCTTGGTCTCACAATTGCTTTATAGAGTGCTATTTTGACCTCCCTATCTCTACAAGCAAATGTTCGATGAATCATCAATGGGACACTATGGGCCTTCTTTGTGGCATGTGCACACTACTCGAAGAACATGTCTGACCGTATCATACCTCCCAAATCTTTCTTCCTCTACTGTTTTTAGCTCAACCTCCACCAAGTGTGTAAGTTAGTTTGAGGTTGCTATTCTCCAAGTATAAGACCGTGAATTTTGCCAAATTAAAACATATCTTTCAGTTTTCTGATCATCCTTGAAGTCTGATCATGTCATCCTGAAAGAATGCTGCTTGGAATGGTTTATTAACTGCTTTACTGATGCTGACATCATCTGCAAATTTTGACATTACGCCCTCTAGTCCCTTTGTCAATGTCATTTAAGAAAATTGAAAACCCAAGTGGTCCCAGTACCGATCCTTGGGGAGGGGACACCGCTTCTTACGTTACTTCTAGCTAATCTGAAGAGTAACCTTTAATCACAACCCTCTGCCTCCTATCTTACAGCCATCCTGCGATCCATCAAGGAAATTTTTCTGCGATTTCAACACGTTTCAACTTATGAGTAATCTCACAAGGTGCTGAGTCAAATACTTTGCCGAAATCTAAGTAAACAATATCCAAATTATGTCCTACATCTACTTCAGGAGTAACTGTGTCAAAACAGCAGACCAGGATGCTTAAACATGATTTTCCCTTTACAAAACCATGTTATGTTTCCTTCAGAATTCCATTTCATTTCTATCTAGCAAATCAAGTTGCTTAAACATGATTCCATTTCTATCTAAATGATCCTATACTGCATTTTGGATCATTGCTTCCATGATTTTTCCCTACCACTGAAGGTAGACTGACCTCTCGGTAGTTACTCACTTCATTCTTAGAACTGCTTTTATGTATTGGCAATGCATCGGCACTTGTCCAATTCTTCTTGCTTCTGTCCAAATTGCTGGGTTTATGCCATCAATACCAGGTTTTTTGCATCCCGTTCACGCGTGCAAGCTACAATGGCACAGGTTCTCAACACCACGGAGGTTCTTTCTTCTGTATATATCCATACAAAGTACTTCTTAAAGGTGTTGATGCGTTTCTTCTTACATATAGGTGTGTACGCCGTGTGATGGCGCTGGGATAGCTCGATCCACAGCTGTCCATTATTATTTTGCAATGTTTTCTCTGAAGATTTTAATCAACTTATATCTTACTTTAAAATGCCTCCGAAACCTGCCATTTGAAACTATCGCAACAATTTCTGTGTGGGGAGGGGGGTTTTAACCTAAGTGCCATATTTATTCACGTTTTCGTAGCAATGCACACAATGATTTTGTGCTGGTCATTCCTGAAAACCCGCTACCGACAACAACAATCTCTTGAAAGCTAAGGTACTTGAAGATAAATCTGCGTTCTCTTTCTGATAAATGATCGCCCTGTCGTGTATCTTCCTTTTATCCTCCTAGAGCTACTGAAACCAGCACTTACTTTCATGGGATATCCCAGAAGATCAATGAAAACTATTAAATGGAAATAAAAGAAAAAATAGACAAATCGCTATGAGCTGGAAGACTGAAACTAGAAGTTATTCCATTATTTAGTATCGATGTAGCTACTCGCTGGTAATCGGATACTTTCGAAGCAGCGAATTTGTGAAAAATTACCCGTTTCTCAATTGGTGGTTATAAGAGAGGATGGATTTAATAACTGGATGAAAGGCATCTTTGGCACACTCTTTATTTATGATAATTTTAAAAAGTCGTATTCGAAATTTATAAATGTATATTCATGCCCTTTACTTTTATTAGACCCCCACCTTTATTAGACTAGACAAAGACAGTAGGAAATTTAAAATTGAGAAAGGAGTTCGACAAGGAGACACAATATCTCCGAAGCTGTTTACTGCTGCCCTTGAGGAAGCTTTCAGAAGATTAGACTGGTCGCAGAAAGGAGTCAATGTGAACGGAGAGTACCTAAACCATTTACAGATGACATTGTGGTCATAAGCCACGATCCCAAAGAATTAGAGGAAAATCTTAATCAGTTATGCAGAGTTAGTAAGGATTTTGGACTAAAGATGAATATGGCTAAAACAAAAGTAATGATGAACAAGTATGCCACAGAAAGGAAGATAATGATTGAAGGAGCAGTGATTGAAAAGGTGGAGTCATATACTTATCTGGGACAAGTTTTCAGCTGTAATAATGATAAATGGCTGGAAGTCAAGAGAAGAATAAATTTTGGATGGATAGCATTCAGGAAATATAGTCACATACTGAAGAGCAATATCCCAGTTTGTCTGAAACGTAAAATAATGAACCAATGTATACTCCCCACCATGACTTATAGAAGTGAAACTTGGGCACTCACCAAAAGAATGGAAGAGAAGCTGAGAACTACACAGCGAAGAATGGAACGAATTATATTGGGAATCAGACTGTTAGATAAGAAGAGAAACACATGGATTAGGCAGCAAACTCAAGTAAAGGACATTCTTATCAAAACTAAAGAACTAAAATGGTCTTGGGCAGGGCACATAGCTCGAAGACATGATGACAGATGGACTGAGAAAAGAACAGTATGGTACCCAAGAAGAGCTAAAAGAAAACCTGGAAGCCAACAACGGAGATGGGCAGATGAAATTCAAGAGTTTGTGAGCAGTAAATGGATGGCCATTGCACAAAACAGAAGGAACTGGAAAGTTGCTGGAGTGGCCTTTATTCTGCAGTCGATTGAAAATGGTTGATGATGATATTAATGTCCAAAAGTTAGGGAAGTTACACATTTCCCGAATCATCTCAAAACTTCCTGTCCACAAGATGACTACAAGTACGTCCGAATCCCAAGAAAAATCGTAATTTTACTGTAATGCATTTTTTTCTAATATATAAATTTTATGAAATTTATTTTAATTTATTATATGGAGAGATTCAAAATTCATGTCAGTAACCAAAAATTTATCGATTATTTTACTATCAAATTTTGCAATCAATTATAACTATAATGATAATAATTGTACACATTCAGACATGGAATATGTCACGATGGCCTCGTCACCAACCAAACCGGTCTGGATACATTTGTGTAAGTGCAACCTTACAACAAACCGTCTGCGTGCAAAGATATACGCTATTGGCACCGATGTGCTTTTTGTAAGAGTTGCTTATGGTTACCAGTGAGATAAATTAGCCTTTTCATTTTGGGTCGGGCGAATTTTGAATTGCACTGCATCTCGAAAGAAATAATAAAAATGAACAAAATACGAAACGACACCTGGTAGCGAAATACGCAATAAATCAGAGTGATTACAGCAGATACGAGTATTGAAAGAAAAGTCTTTTCTTTGGATTCTCTTCAGAGACAGCTGCGAGTGTCACATAAAGACTGTTGGGAGAAATATTTGGACAGAGTTTACTTAACACATTAAACGCAACGTTTTTTCAACACGACTTTCATTATCTGCGAACGATAATTAAAAATCAAGCTTCTACAACTATTCGGCATAATTAACCGCGTTATCAGTCACGCGATTTCCACTGTGAGCCTCGTTGTTAATGATGTTTCCAAGATGACGCTACCAGTTATGGTACAAAAGTAAAGAAGCACTGAACAATTTTGGAGAAGAAAAGCAATCGCTAATGAAATGTCAAGTGATTTTAAAAGTCGACAGTAATAGAAGGAGACGGAGGGGGGAAGATGAAGCAATGAAGAAATATTAATAAAAATTAAGCGAGAGGACATTATCAGGAGATGGTGTCACGAGCAGCTGAATCCCCGTACTAGAAGGGGCACGCTACATAAACGGCTGAGCACTGTTTAAGAATTTGAAATTGCCAGCGATAATCGCAATTTCGCTGGGTTAGAGAATAAATATGATTGCCTAAGCCAGATCTTGTTGACAAGGCAATTTAGGTGACGAGATGTCTGTTTATCCTCTCTGCAAGTTGAATATACACTGAGTGGACAGAACTCATGCGATTCCTACCTAGTAACGGGTAGGCTCACCTTTCGCCCGGATAAGGGCAGTCACACTGCAAGACATTGGGCCCATTAGTTCACGAAAGCGTTCCTCAGGTATTTCCATACATGCCTGCTGCACCGCTATCCATAATTCCGTCGCATTCCTTGGGTGGAGGATCCAAAGCTCGAACGGACCTTTCCACAGCATCCCAAAGATGCTCCACAGGGTTCAAGTCCGGTAAACGCGGAGGCCATTCCATGATGGTAAAATATACGGAATGCTCTTCGAATCATATTCTAGTCACCACGGCTCTGTGGAGAGGCAAATTGTCCTGCTGGAAGAGTCCATTGCCCTGAGGGTGCATGATGGCCACGAAGGGATGCAGATGGTCTGCAAGGATGAACACGTAACCTGGACCGTTCAAAGATGCGTCTAGAGTCTAGACGACCTTGTTGAAATGAAGGTGGCATAGCTTCGTGCGGTTCCGTTAGATACGCACCCTCCCGTCCGCTCTAAATAACTGGAAACGGGACTCATCGGACCAGGAGCCCCGTCTTCCATCATCCAAGGTCCAGTGCCGATGTTCTTTCGCCCAGTTGAAGTGTAGAGTTGTCCTGTGTCGTGGTGTTAGCAATGGGACTCTGGTGGGTCGGTGGTTCTCATAACCTACTGCGGCTAATGATCGCCTGATGGTCTTGACAGAGTTAAGACCATCAGACCTCTCTCGTTGAAGTCGGCGGTGATTTGTACCACAGTCGCTCTCCGGTTGGCTGAAACAATGCGAGACAGACGTCGACGTTCATCCACCACCTTTCCCCGCCCACAGCGCTGTCCACGATGAGATGTTATTCCGGAAATAGCATATTCCCGATACACTCGATACTGTCGAAAGGGGATACTGCAATTTCTGTACCACCTCCACGATAGAGTGACACATGCGTCGGACACCGACTATCATCTCTCTTTCAAAGTCGATTAACTCACGGCGTTCATCTACTGACATCAAATTACCGTCTACGTGAATACATTGATGCAGAGTGCCTATATATCTGCCAAGCGGTGGGTTCGTCCACTAGCGAGAGGGGTGAGAGCGTCGCGTTGCTCAGGTACCAGGTATCCCACGAATTCTGTCCTTTCAGTGTACATTACCAGGCCATTTTATTCCTTTTTCTCACTAGTCAATTTTGGAAGTCCGAGAAATATTGTTAGTTTCAATTTCCTTAATTTCCTTTGACTTTTATCGAGAAATACAAATACAACACGAGCAAAGAAAGCTGTTAACAACCAAATATACGAACATAGATCTGACCTCCGAGATCACACACACACACACACACACACACACACACACACACACACACACACACACACACACACACACACACACACACACACATAAAGGAATAGGGAAGGCTGGGTCTTGAAGGTGCACTGGAAGGCCTTTAATCTGATATAACTCATTTGATTACCTCAAGAGTGTTGCTCTGGGAGACGGGTGAATGCTCCATTAGCGAGACGATGCAAAGTGATACAACGGAGGAGCAAAAAGAACGGAGATAATGGGATGTGCAGCGGAAAGAAGCCTCAAGGGCGAACCTCTCGTTTTAATAAAGTTTGCCAAAATCATTCTTGGAAAGTATCGGCGTAAGATCATGTGGGCAGAGAGAGAAGAGGAAATAAGATACTTAGTGGGAAAGAATGGAAACTAACTTTCATTTGCAACGCTAAACCGCTTAAGGCATTAAGATATTAAACAGCCTTCTCCGTCACGCATCTACTTATTTTATTAGAAAGAATCCTGACTCGGTCTCGTTGACGCGACATCGGATAAAAAGGCAACCGCTGTTATGCGATTATTTAGAGTGGATCCTTAATACCATGGCAGTTGTAATCAGTCTTTCGTATGCGCGCTGGTCTTCTTATACCTTCTGGGTTACTTCGATTAGTTTTGTCCCTAACATCTTCTTAGGGGGAGCCAAATAGCAGACACAACCCGCCTTCTTCGATTAGATAGTCTTTTGACATCTTGGTGTTTTTGTACACTGCCACTCGATGGAAATACGAACCCCATGCAGTTACCAATTGATGGAAAATAACTTAAGCTTCTGGTACATACAACTTAAACTGACCCTAGAATGCATTTGGGAAACAGAAGGGCGTCTGTTTCTGACTATGAGGAGAACGAACCGGATTAAGGGAAAGTATGGTTAGGAGAAAGTCCAGAAGGAAGTGGGTCCGCAACCCTTGTACTTATGGGGGAGGAAATGCCCAGCATACAGCACCCGGAGAAAACAACGGTTTCAGAAGAAGGACGAATTACAGTTGAGATGCTGGAAGAGAAGATGATTGTGATTGGTTAATAAGAAGGCGAGAGAATGTAAACAAAAAGCAGGAGCACGAGAAAGGGTGTCGTCGGAAAAAAATTTGGTTGTGAATTTCTGGAAAATAAATAAATATGGTCTTTATTGTAAGGTTCCTAGGTACACGCTGGTACCCTACCTTTACAAACCCTTCACGGCACTAAGTCAAGGGTTAACAAGCGGCAGAGATATCATCTCGCCGGAAATGTAATAAATGCATAATAGGATAAATAAATAACATACAGCTGATTGAATTTAGTTAAACGTAAAACACAATAATAACAATAATACATCAAATTAAAATAAAGCGTGACAGTTTTCTTGAATTCAAGTTTCCCTGAAATTATTGCCAAGCCGGAGCGATCTCACATCAGTTGATGGTTGTGGAACACACGTGCAGATCCACGATGCGCAGTCTGCACTTTTTGTCATCGACGATTTTGCACAGGTCGGCGTCCAAGGACTGAGCTAGATGGAGCTTCTGATAAGGGAGGAACCGATCTTTAAAATGTAACCTCGACGGAAGAGCAAGAAGTTCGGGAGTGGAGCGGAGTGCTGGTTGAGGGATTCTCCAGCACACGGTGTCCCAAATGTTGGGCGCTGAGATTCTTCCAGCGATCATTTTGATGATGAACATTAGTCTTCTTTCGTTCATTAACGCTACGAATCTGGTTAAATTCAGTGCTTTGGCCATCGGTGTTGTGGGAAGTTGTGGTGGGAGATGACACTTCCAGGTAGCCCACTTCAGGAGCCAGTATTCCGCGGCGTTCAATGGTTTGATTGTTGTGTCTGAGGCCAAGCTCCACAACTCTACCCCATACAGTGTACCTCCGAAGGTCATCGTCCTGATATACGTTCTTATTAGATTTGTGTTATGAATACGTAGCAAGTGCTGCTTGGCAATCCACCGTTTCCTGTTGAATTTAGCACAGAGTTCTTCAATGTGACGATGGAATCTTAATTTTCGATCAAAGGTCACACTCAGGTCTTTCTGCTTTTCGACGCAGGGGATCAAGACTCCGTCTATCGCAGGCTGAATTATGGTTGGTGTAGGTTTCAGTGAGAAGACCATGATGGCGGATTTTGCAGGATTAACTTGCAGGTCAAATCTCATGAGGTACTGCTTTATTTCTTATAAAGTCTTGTTGATGGTTGCTGTTGTGTCTTCATTGGTTGATTTTAGTTTTGTAAAGAGCTTCAAGTCACCGGCGTATGATGACATATCTGGTCTGCTGTGTACTAGCGGGTTAATTATAGCTGTGAAAAGAATTCCAGACAGGACTCCCCTTGTGGCATGCCTGCTTTTATTTGCCTAGTATACGTCTGCTTTCCTATGGACATTTTGATGGTTCTATTCTGAAGAAGAGATGTCAGAAACTTAAATACTTGGCTTGTGATGTAATTTTGAAGGAGCTTAAGCAAGGCAGGGATGTTGACACTATCGAACGCCGCTTGTAGATCCAGGTATGTGATAGCAATTTCTTCTTTCTCCTCCAACGATCCAAGGATGGCATTGGTGGTCATAAGCAGATTACTAATTGTTGATCTGTCGTGCAACGCATAATCAATTTGATGTGGCCTGTGAGGGAGGAAGTGTGTGGTAAGCGTTTTCAGTACTGTTTTCTCAAGCAGCTTCAGTAAACACGAGAGATGGGTCTAAAGTGCTTGGCTTCAGTTGGCTGGGAGACGTTTGGGAGTGGCCGAACGGAATACACACTCCATGTTGGAGGGAAAAATTCTCCTTTTAATATGTTATTAAAAATTGTTAAGAGGGGATTAATTAGATATGGACTCGAACATTTTATAATAAACTGAACAACTGATAAACTTTGGAACTTCGTCAATCCCTACAGTACCAGTTACAGGTAATTGATTAATTGCAGATATAAGGTCGTGTCTTGTGATTAAGATGATTGCAAGTGCATCTCTGGGCACATCGTTATCAAGCAAAGGAATATCACTGGACTCATGGTTACCTCGCTGAAATCGTGCAGTGAAGTCCATCCAGATATCAGGATCGAGCTGTAAGGAGAGATCACAATGTTTCTGTAGGTATGATGGGGCATCCTTACATAGTGTGACTTCAACGTGGTGTTTTATGGCTTGAGACTTGAGTCGATTGAAGCTTGCTCGTACTTTAGAGTATGCAATTCGGTCTGGGATTTGTCCTGTTCTTTTCCATTGTTTGTACAGTTGCTGTTTAATCTTAAAGCTGTTGCTCAGCTCAGGGGTCCACCATCCTCTCGTGGGTTCCGAGATCCTTATTTTCTTTGAGTCTGCAAATTTAGAAATTGTGACGAGCCAGCTAGTTAACAGATCCAAGGAAAGTTGGCTATCACCCTGCTGAAGTGCATTCCAAGGAATTGCAGTGGCTACTTCAAGGCATTTACTAGAGTTAATTAATTTCGGGCTGGTTATATATGTTATGTTATAGGTTATATATGTTATATATATAATAGTTGTTGTAACGTCGTGTCCGAAAGAATGGTCAAGTGTAAATGCCTGTATGTGATTGTTTTCAGAGAGTTGTATAGTCTGAGATTTTTAGAGGAAAGGTGTTGTGTGTACAAAAAGATCTGAAAGAAAATTTTAGATTAATTGGAAAAAATGTATGATGAATATGTATAAAGGAGGAGAAGGAAAGTTTTTATTGTTCCTGTAGTTAACTTTAATTTAAAGTAATGTTGTAAAAATTGCAGAAGAAGAGGGGTGATTATTATAACTTTTAACTAAATGGTATAATTAGAGATATGTACGAAAAAAAATGTAAAAGGGAGGTAGAAGGAAGTTTTATTGATGCTGTAGTAAATTTTAATTAAAAGTAGAGTTGTACAGATTTCAAAAGGAAGGTGGAGGTACTATTTCCTAACATTAAATGAGGTAATACTGTGTAAATTTTGATATGGAAATAAACCTTTGTTATGTTTAGAAATTTAAATAAGTGTTTCATTATTCTAAGACTGCCCTCAAAAAAACTTGCACTAAGTCCAAACCTGTACGAGGAGAATAAATATATCCTCAGTGTCCAGAATCTTCTGTGACAGAAAGAACAAATAAAGCAGTCAGGTAGCATGTGAGCTTTGGAAGGGAATGAGAACCCCAGTTGCTAATTTAACTTACTGCAACAGCCCATTGAGGTTCCAAGGTAAGTTGGGGGTATCGTAGAACTAAATAAGATAAAATTAAGAAAACCCCGGTTCCCACAATACATTTATTTTTTCCACATTTTCCACATATTGTCTAAGGCGAGAAACTGGATTACACTTTGCTAAATCCCATCGCGCATCTGCTTCTGCGCATCGTGATCTTAATTATTTGCGAAGATCTTCATTCCTTTCTATTATATTTGCTTTTGTTTACGCTAGTAAATAAAAATATTATTGTCTGTAACGAAAACCTATCGACAGAGGACGCCCCCGGCTCTCTCATTAGTTTGTTGTTTGTTTGCTTATAAATGAATTTAATACGAAGCCATCTACTGAATATGTTAAAACCGTATAGACCTTTCCCCTCCCCAAAAAGTTGATTTGCCATCAGTGATCCTGCATCAACAAACCGACAAATTGAAACTTCTCTGTAAAATCCGGAATATCGCCAGTGAAGCCTCAAAACTACTTGTTCGCACACCGAACTTCGGCTAAGGCAAACACTTGAGGAAAACAGCCACGTGCCATTCATACCTCGTGCTGCCTGCAGTTAATTACGATGCTCCGCAGAGCTAATTATTGTGTACAATAATCACACAAGTTCTCTTGACAAAGAGCAATTGTCTCTTTCAGTAGGCATCCGAATGCAAGAGACGCCGGCCCTTGCTCGAACGATAACCATTCAAACAATGGGCATTGATCCCATTGTTAGAAATAACCTTTGTTTATTACTCATCTACGCTTAAATCACTTTGTGTGACGTCACAATAGTCGTATGTTGGATTTCCATGACGACCGAGCGAAATTCTGCTATCTTCACCACGAATGCCTCTGTATGTGATTATATCAGAAGGTTATTAATTATACTGGCAGACCATTAATTTCTTCTCGAGGGGAAACTCTTAAAATTGATTAACTCCGAAAATAATTACGTATTTAACAAAAGTGTTGATGTAGCCAACAAAATGCAATCGGTCTTGTTCAAAGTAAATATTCGGCAAATGTTTGTCAAATAATAATTGTCGGCCAAAAGTGTTTTGTGGAGCACCTGAAGTAAATAAACCACGATTTAATGCACTGGGGGAAACAGCGATCGAATTAAAAAATAAAAGGCGCTGCTTTGTGTACCTGCTGGATATTCATCCACTTAGCAGACATATCTTTTGTAAAACTGCGTGACAGGCAGCGTGAAAGGATTTTAATTTCATTATTAAGCATCGCATAAATATGGAAATCCGCCAACCATATAATTAGGCAAATTACCATAATTATCGCCGAACACGGCGTATTTCTCTGAAGGCATTTAAATTACTGTTGTCAATGGAACTTCGATTATCGGACGCCTTGATTTGTGTGCGAGTATCGTCAAGGATGACTCGCATCTAATAAAACACCCCTGGGTACCTTGAGGGCTCAAAATCCTTGAATATAATAAGATTGAGTTATATTTAAGAACTACGGATCCGAGATATCCGTGCAACCATTACAAAAAACAGCAAGGCGTGTCCACACTGACGTTCCATTAATATCTGGACTCCAGTGTGACTTGGAGCATTGTCCTGCTGATACAGGTATGGGCCTTCCCTGATGTGTTGCTACAACGTAGGTAGCGCATTATTGTCCAGGACGTCTAGACAGATGCCAGCATTGATGATTTTTCCGAAACAGCCACTGCTCCCGGACTAAACCACGAAAAACAGCTCCAGACCATGCCATATCTGCATAAATTAAAAAAAATTACCTGTATCGTCTCCCGACATTGTTAGGACGATACAGTCTGGCAGTTAGGCCATGTACCTTGACTTTGTCACTCCAAAGCACAGCTTTCCATTGGTGTATGGTCCAAGAACGGCGGGCCTTACACCAAGCTAGATGGAGTCTGGCATTAGTACGGGTGATTAGTGGATTGTGGACGACTGCGACCGTGGTAGCCCATGTCATGTAGCGTCTTGCACACTGTACTGGTGCTGTCATGTGTCTCGATCGTCTTACAGAGCCCCTGCTTGTGCTGAGACAACATCGACCTGCGTTCCGAGTGGACGATTCTTTGCAGGGCTCTCTTCTGTCAGATATGGTTAGCTTTGGAAGTTTTCCGGGTCGTTTCATGACGATTTCAACACCAGATCGCTTCCATTTTCAGATCACTTCGCCAATCATCGACCTAGGGATCTTCAGTGCTGTTTAGATGTCGCACCCGTATGATTTCGCGCTGGAAGTATATTGATTTCGTCATCACGGGCTCTTGCGCTCACAGTCGTGCCACTGTCTCTTTGAGTGCTTACTGGCATGTTTATGGTTGCATCTGACACGTGGTGCTTGGGTAGGACGTGACTACCAACGGGGCGGTTTCCGGGTATTAATGGTAGGGCAGTATATCTTTCTACCTTCTTACCTCACAAACGAAACTGTTCCCATCACGCATTGCGAATTGTACATTATTGAAACAAGTCAGTTTACAGTAACATCTCTGAGGACTTGAATTATAATCTCGTTTTCAGACAATAAAGTGTTTCCCTCCGTCGACTGACATCGTCAGGACGTATCTGATTGTTAAAGGACCGGCAGGGAAAATCATCCACGCGCACAGACACCGAGGAATAAGATTGGGCGTGTTGCGAAACGCCAGATAATTGACTAATGGAAGGAACGAATTTCTCTGAGGGCCGCTGGAACACAACTGGAAAATTCTCGGGGCGATCTTTTTGAGGGCTTCCTTACTCGCCCGTGATCTCATTTCCAAGCGTTTAATGTTTCCCCGCAGGAACAATAACCTCACTTTCGGCTCAGGCTAATGGACACCTCGTTCGCATCTCTCGGCTTCCAGGAATAAGAAATGTTTTGCGTGTCTAACTGGCTCTTTTCTCGCCTAATATCCCCGTCCCCGTCTGCATTCGCTTCTTCGAGGGCGGCCGTCAGAGCGATGTTAAGTTCTTACTGCCCCGGGAGGGTATTTCGTATCTGTTTACCGCCACGGCAGTGTCGTGCTGGAGAAATAAACGGTTTTGTAGTTTGCGCGTTATGCTAATCGCGCTCTTCTATTTCGGTGGCTCGCGTTCCGAGCTCCATGCCGTACAGGGGTCGCAAACGTCGGCGTATAAAATTCGAAGCAAATTGTTTGGAGACTTCTTACTTCAAAGAAAGTGTTTTTTGTTTTGTTTTTTCTCTTCTCCTCTTATTTTTCGTTCTAATTGAAAACTTTCAGCTTAAGTTTGTTAACGACTGTCGTAATCAAATCATGCGCGGCAAGAAGTTTCGGATTTTTAAAAAAAAAGGAAAAAGCAGAAGCTAATGCTCGGTGAAATTTCAAACTTAACGGACTACTTACGTCAAGCAGCCACTCACTTAGTTGGAGAGGAGATGGGGGAGAGACAGTTGATAAAAACAGGCGAGAAACAGAGGATATTAGAATCGAGGATGATTTGTGGTGCGTATACAAAAAGGATCTTTTAAATTACACGGTTTCTTGCACTCTTTTTGAATCTCATCGATGGCTGAGAGAGCTTTCTCGATGCTATATAAAACCGACTTCCAGATTGGGAAAGAACACAGCTCTAATTCTGATAACTTTGAAGCTGTTATCGCCACATTCTCTGGTGAGAACAGCAAGGTACAGCTTTGTCTTATCTACATGCCACCAGAACATACGAGGGAGATCAGAAATGAGTTCTTTACCTGGCTGGTATCAAACTTAGACGTAAATATTGAGACAATCATCTTAGGAGATCTGAATATGCCGTTACCGAGGAATAAAGATGCAAAAGCAGAGCTAGACGCCACAGTAGAAGCACTCGGAATGAAACAATTAACAACACCTGCGACAAGAGGATTACAGTGCTTGGATTTAATTTATTACAACGCGCAAGATGTTAACTTAATAGACAACTCCTTACAGTTTTCCTCCGACCACTCTGCGCTTTCAATGGAAGTTGCTCTTCGAAGACCGATTGCCGATCAGAACTGCGACACACATCAGAGTGATGAGTCAAATTTGATATTTTCCACAAAATATATCAAATGCGAGGTCATATTGCAATTCTTAGGGCAATATAACTTTCAAAGTCTACACAAGATGTCCACTGAAGAAGCCATAGACGAGATTTCGAGGTTACTCTTGCAGATCGCCCGTCTAGGAGCAGCAAAAGTATTAAAGATCTCTGACAGAGCGAACTCTTGGTTCACTCCACAAGTAAAAGTTATGTTTAAAAAGAAGCAAAAGCTCTACCGAAAGTGGAAAAGAACTGGGCACCCGACTGATCGGACTATGTACAAACGCGAAAGGACACAGTTCATTCGACTGAAAAGACGAGCATACTTTGAGGTTATGAAGGAAAAATTAAAAAAGGGAAAGAGAATAGTTAGCAAGAAAAACAACAAAAAAGAAATGACGGACCAGCTGTTTAGAGAGTGGACAGAAGTCACATTCGGAAAACCTTTGAATGAAAAGCAGAAAAATTGTGAGGAAAACATCCGCGAGATGCAGAAAATGATTGAAAAATTGATGGATTCCACTGGCACTAACCGAATTAGAGATAGAAACATATTACGTGAAATTAATATCAGCAGGGAAAACTTAAAGGAAGCTATTAACTCGCTCCCCAGTAAAGCAACGATCGGGCCGGACCAGTTCCCGCTATTCATGATAAAAATATGTAGTGCTTACATAATCGACCCGCTCCACCACCTCTTCCAGCGAATACTAAGTGAGGGGGTTATCCCGGAAAAATGGAAGACATATTATGTAAAACCAGTTCCAAAAATAAGCAATCCTAAAACCAGTAAAGATTTCAGGCCCATCGCAATCGGATGCTCTCTGCAAAAAATATTTGAAAAAGCAATCCTGAGCACCATCAATCAGCACTGCTTTGGGGACAGGCCAGAATACTTACATTCTGTGCTTCCTCGAAGGTCGACTATTACTAATTTAATGGAGACTCTACTCCGAATACAGTTAGCTTTAAATAATAAACAACAGTTGGACATCGTTTTTCTGGATGTTGCAGCAGCCTTCGACAACGTCTCAATCCCAGCTATAACAGTAATCCTCAAGGAGTATTTCCTCATTTCAGGAAGCACTTTAAGCATTCTCACTAACACCCTTCAAGAAAGACAAATTATCGCAATAAACGGGAAACAAACAGCATCTTACTGTATCTCCAAGGGAGTACCTCAAGGGGGCGTATTGTCCGCCACCTTCTTTGCAATAGCACTAGCCCCATTTTTAGCTCAAAACTGTGAACAATTTATTACATATGCTGACGATTTGAAATTTTTTGTAACATCTAAAGAACAAGAAACTGCACCCCATCTATCAGAGGAAGCAAACAAGGCAATCAAGAAGCTAGAAGAATATCTGCACTACATTGGCCTGAAACTTAATGAAAAGAAAACTGCCCAAATGACCTTCACCAACAAAAAGAAGAAAAATGAAATTACGATTTTTGTGAACAATACCAGAATCCAAAATTCCCCCGCACATGTTGACCTCGGCCTTAAGTGGGATGAAGGATTAAACTTCATACCTCACTTCGAACACATTAGGAAAAAGACATACGCAGCACTGTGGAGCACTAGACAAGAACTCACCGGTCTCCGAAGCCCTCATCATATAATTCAATACATCCTTAAATGCGTTACACCGATTCCGTTGTACGCATCGACTATCTGGTCATCAGCCCCTGAGAGCAACATCAAGGCCTTCTTAGGAGTAGAATACTGGCTCCTGAGATGGCTAAACAAGATCGCCGGGAAACCGTTTACCATCTCAAGAGCGGTCTTGTCTGCCAATCTGGACATCATACCCTGGAAGTATATCATCACAACCAGAAACATCTTAACTCTGGCAAAGCTACTAACGGAGAGAATAGATGCGCCGAAAGTGGGAAACGTGATCACTCGCCCTCGGATGACACGACCGAGAATAAACAGAGAAGAACCAAGTCTCAAGTGCCAACTGACTCAATTGGACTCTCTGGGGAGATTTTTCCCAGCAAATACTGTGAATTATTTTAATAATTTAAATATAGATCCAGAGAAACTATGTACAGACAAAATGTATAGGACAGAAATCTTTGGTAATGTGTATCGGCAAGTATAAATATAATAAGAAGACTAATTTAATAATTTATATAATAATATTTAGCATTTAACAACCATTTGTAATTAATTAAACCAACTTAACAATTAATTCATTAACCACATATTCTGTGTTTTCATCTCCAAATTTTGTAAATAAGTTCATGTAAACATGCTTGTAAATACTATAATGTAACCACACCCTCTAGCCACGTGCTGTCCATGGGTGTCTCGAAAGAGAAATAAACAGATAATAATAATAATAATAATAATAATAATAATAATAATAATAATAATAATAATACTCAATTATTTAATATCCGGTGGAGATGGTTCTTTCTACCCAGACCGATGCACACGACTACGCATTTACCGTGCACTTGTACGATCCAAACGGGTCCCAAGTATACGCATCAGCCGGAAGCAGTGTACTTCGATGGCTGGATTCTATCCATCATCAGGCTATCTGTATCGCTATCGGAACATTGGAACATCTCCTGTCTAGAGCCTATACGTGAACCACCGTTATCGTTTCGACGTAAGCAGTTGTCTCTAAAGTAAAACTGAAATCCCTGCCGGACCATCCTACGTGGCCATCCGTATTTGAGGCACGATGGGAAAGTTTATACAACGCCCGTCAGACTGCCAATCGTCCTTTTGGTATTCGTCTTCAAGAGATACTCATAAAACTCAAAATCAAAGTAGACAAGGTTCGCCAATCACCAATGTAACCCATTCCATCCTGGCTTGCTCGTTTCCCTTAAAAACTGGGGAAAGTCGGACACTCCATCGTCTGTCTACCTGCAGCCACATTGGTAAGTGGCTGACACCGCAACCTAATCAGCAATTCCCACCAATAATTGCTGCTTGTCAGTCCCCTGTACAGACTACAGGCAAATAATACACCAAAAGATACACTCCCAATGGCAGGATTCACGGAATAGACAGACTGCGAACAAATTAATCATAACAGATATTTATTTAAAGTATACCCAGTAAAATAAAATAAAATAAAATATTTCCAGAAGCTTTCGGAACTCGTGTCCCTTTCTCAACTGACAGAATTTTTTGAATACATTACAAGCAAAGTGTGGCACGTTACTCATTCGTCATTGCTGTAGCACGGACGTGTGCTGCCTTGCGCCAGTGATCATCCATCAATAAAACGGTTGTCTCCAGGATTGGATGTATACGCATGCCTTTCTGGCGATTTAATGCCTTAGGGTTGTTCATTATGTTTAGTGACTCTAGCCATAGGCGGTGGCGAAAGTGTCGCGCGTGGTCCACTATCTCAAAGTCGCGCTTGGGGTCAAGATCGTGGTTGGTAGCCCAAAAATGTTCTGCAAGCGCGGACTGGTCAGTTTCGGCAAGCCGGATTGCTCTGTCGTGTTCCGTGAGGCGATCCTGGAGACGTCTCGATGTCTCACCTACGTAGCAACTGTTACAGGCCCTACAGGTGATACGGTACACTACATTGCTGCGTAAGACAGGTGTGACAGGGGTCTTCACACTGGAGACAAGTGAACGTAGGTTCCTACCTGGTAATTGTACACATTTTATGTTGTAACTTCTCAGGATCTTCGAGATACGTCCTGACACTCCTGGATAGTACGGAATGTAGGCGGATGATATGCCGACTTGCTTCGGAGGTCTTGGGTTGGAAGTAAGTTCTTGTGCCTGTAACAAGCATCTGTTTAGTACATGGGATGGATAACCGCAATTCACCAACTACGGGTCCGGCCACGCTCCAAGCCATCTCAATAGCACTGCCCGCACCCTGTTCTCCAGGGCCTGGAGCCATTCCAGCACCGACACAATTAGACGTAACGAGATCTCCCGTGTGAAGGCGGACTTAACCAGATGCGGTTATCCATCCCATGTACTAAACAGATGCTTGTTACAGGCACAAGAACTTACTTCCAACCCAAGACCTCCGAAGCAAGTCGGCATATCATCCGCCTACATTCCGTACTATCCAGGAGTGTCAGGACGTATCTCGAAGATCCTGAGAAGTTACAACATAAAATGTGTACAATTACCAGGTAGGAACCTACGTTCACTTGTCTCCAGTGTGAAGACCCCTGTCACACCTGTCTTACGCAGCAATGTAGTGTACCGTATCACCTGTAGGGCCTGTAACAGTTGCTACGTAGGTGAGACATCGAGACGTCTCCAGGATCGCCTCACGGAACACGACAGAGCAATCCGGCTTGCCGAAACTGACCAGTCCGCGCTTGCAGAACATTTTTGGGCTACCAACCACGATCTTGACCCCAAGCGCGACTTTGAGATAGTGGACCACGCGCGACACTTTCGCCACCGCCTATGGCTAGAGTCACTAAACATAATGAACAACCCTAAGGCATTAAATCGCCAGAAAGGCATGCGTATACATCCAATCCTGGAGACAACCGTTTTATTGATGGATGATCACTGGCGCAAGGCAGCACACGTCCGTGCTACAGCAATGACGAATGAGTAACGTGCCACACTTTGCTTGTAATGTATTCAAAAAATTCTGTCAGTTGAGAAAGGGACACGAGTTCCGAAAGCTTCTGGAAATATTTTATTTTATTTTATTTTACTGGGTATACTTTAAATAAATATCTGTTAAACTATGGACCCCAGTACTCCAGGCCCATTTGTCACTAAATTAATCATATAAAGCCTGTAATTGAACCGTGGAAGTCTAGTCTGCGCAGGAATCGTAAAGAGGAAGTTGTTCTTGCTGGAACGCGCATAGGTCACGGTCATCTGATACATCCATATTTGCTGAGGGCTGATGACCATCGTATGTGTGAGTACTGTGACGTAGTTTTATCTCTAAGACATATTTTAATGGAGTGCCCAGATTTTCATATAATTTTAATTAATTAGTTTGCATTAATAGTTAATTATTTTTAAAAGTTCATTAAAATTTTAAAAAAATTAAAATCAATTAATTGGGTTAATTAAACATTAATCATTAACAAAATTAATAATTAATATTTAGAATTAATAATTAATTAGCTCTTTCTCAAAGGACTGTTCGTTTTTTATCTTCCCCTTCCCACTTCACTCTAAATCTCCAACCCCCCATCCACCCACCTTCCAACCGTCTATATGTCATTTTCTTTTTCTCCGTTCATTCCTCCTTCGTGAACCTCAAACTCCGAGATCGATCTGAGAAGTGAGTTTCTGTCAACACCGAATTAACATTTAGAATCGGATCCGCTCTTTATCGAAATCTGATGGACGCATTCCTTTTCCAGCGCAATGTTCCTTTCACGCTTTCATCCACTCTCGAGCCATGTAAGGCTCGCTTGGCATTTATATAAAGAGAGAGAGAGAATGAGTGAGCTTCTGGACGCCGACTTCAGACATTTCACCGACAGCCGCAGGGTATCTACGATGACAGCTCGATCCCTCGGTTCACCTTCTCCCTTAATTAGCACGGGCGGAAAAGTTTTCTGGATGGCACGAGCTCTAATTAGCGGCTTCATTTCCACGGCATGTAACGCCTTCCGGATTCCAGGGGAAGGCACGTCACAAACATCCGAATGACTCGAGTTTATCCCCGTCGCACCAACCCACCCTTTGTACGCGAAAATGGGAGGGCTCTCAGTAAAAAAAGGCGCCTTTTCTTCTCCTCTGATCTAGCCAACACCACTAACGCGCTGCCATTCAGTTTGCCGATAACCAAAAAGGAAATCACCAATTCCGAAACTTCTCCTTTGAGAGGGCATTAAAAACTGTTAATGCATCTTTAGGGTTTCGAAAGTAAATCCACGCATTACAGCAACACGGAAGAGCTTTCAAGGTTTCATTATTACAAGCCCATTTGCGGCCGTATTTTCTTTTACTTTTCTGGCTTAATATGCGCGGGTCGAAAGATGAACGCATGTACAGCATTAAAATGGAAGTATCGCAGGCGCTCGTCAAGGAGAATTAGTAGTCCATTATGTTATTAGAGAGGGGTTTGTAAATCTATTTCGTGCACATAAGACCGGATGAAAACTCGACGTTTATAAAACATCGTAAAATATAAAGAGGTTCGTGTAATATAAATACGCTACCAACTTCTTGATCCTTACTTTATTATCCCTTTCTTATTGGATGGTTCGGAAAAGTTATTACATTTCCAGTGACTCGAGATATCCACGTGTAGTAATTGAGTAGTCAGTGTTATGGAGTCAGACTTTCGAGAATAAATTTATTTTTTGTTCTAAGTACTTATTCGTAAATCCTCAAGAACTCATCGTATGATAAGGGCATCTGTTCTCAAGGTTTATAATGGCTCAATGGACATTGTATACGTTACTTGAGCATTAGTAAGGCAGAATGATGTAAGGAAGTGAATGTCTTCTGCATAATCCAAAAATAAATAAATAAACAAAATAATAACAACAAAAGAGAATCTTTAAACCATTCCCGCTGCACAAAGTAATCATCTAATTCTGCTTTAAACTTAACTAGACTCATCACCACGTCATTTTTCGGACTCTATATGCAACCGATCCAAGTCATTTTGAAGTAAAATAGCCTGTATATTCGTTAACCACCATCTCACCTTAAAATCATCACCAAACTTTGACAGTTCCCTTTGGATCCCTGGTCCATATCATTTATGAAAACCAGAAATAGGAGGATCAACACCGATCTCTGAGGAACCCTAATCGTAACGATTAGGGTCGTGTTACCCTGGTCCACTCTGAAAACTGACCATTTTTGACAACCCTCTGTTCGCTATCTTTTTAGGTCTGCAGTCTATCTTAGGATCTCACCAGTAACTCCAACTTCTTCCAGTTTATATAACAGCCTTCCACGAGTGATGGCATCAAAAACATTACTGAAGTCTTGGTACATAAAGTCAAAATTGTTACCTGCATCCAACTGCTTCAATACGAGTGATGTCACAATGCAACTGTATCTACCACATGTCTAAAAACATCCCACCCATATCCAACTGCAATCTGTTGCCATAGTTACCACGGTTTTTCCATCGGAAGAATTCAATGTTTTGTGAGATACCTTCACTTCAACGTTAGAATCGCCCTAAGACAAATAAGGAATTACACTTTTTGCAATTAGCTTTTCTCAATTGATGAGGACGATGATCAGTCTCGTTGATGCAGATAATCGTTTTGCATCTTACCTTGAAATCAAAATATCACAATATTTAAATTTTTACCAATTTAAAGACTGAATAAAGCCCACTTCAAGAACTACGATTATCATAATTCATCCCCAACTGCTTCATCATTGATATAAAGTTGATAAAATTTGAGAATTTGTGCTAAGAATTTGTACGATGGCTATGTGGTTGTATTTTAGCATTAGCATTAGCATTAGCATTAGTAGAGGCATTTGATGCAAGAAAGCAAGCTTATGCAGCATCAGCCAAAAAAAAAAAAAAAAAAAAAAAAAAAAAGTAACATAAATAAATAAAAATAACCACTTCCACTTCACCCCTCTGTTCGTTCGAAATACCTGTCCAGCTGAGCCTTAAACTTATTTAGGCTATCAACTTCCACGACAAGGGATGGAAGTCTGTTCCACCCACCAACCACCCGCTGGCTAAAGGCAAATTTCCGCACATCTATCCTACATCTGTCTTTCCTCAATTTGAATATATGCCCTCTCAGGTGATTTTTCTGAGCTAGAGGAAGAATCCCATCAGCATTGAGCATGCTCAAACCATTCAAGGCTTTGTACACCTCTATCAGATCACCCCGCTGGTGCCTAGTTTCCAGACACTGTAATTTGCAAAACTTAAGCCTTTCTTCGTAAGAGAACCCCTTTGTCCCATTCACCAATCTAGTTGCCCTTCTCTGTACTCGTTCCAGCAGCTCTACATCCTTCCTGAAATGAGGCCTCCAGGCCTGTATACAGTACTCTAGGTGTGGCCTGACCATTGCCTTATACAAGGGAATAATCACCTCCTTATCCCTGCTAGAAAAATTCCTATATATCATTGACAATACACCATGAGCTACTCTTGCAGCCAGTCTGCACTGCTCAGAGAACTTCATATCTGCCTGCACCACCACCCCCAGGTCCCTTTCATTCTCTACCACTGTCAGTGTAGTACCACAGAGTTGATACGTTGCTCTGGGGTTGCTGTTTCCCATATGTAGTACTTTACATTTGTCAATGTTAAACTTCATTTGCCACCTCGAAGCCCATCTGCTCAACCTTTCCAAATCCTGTTGCAGCAGCATAGTGTCAGTAGTGTCCTTGACAACCCTGCCAACCTTTGTATCGTCTGCAAACTTGGACATTAAGCCTGATATACCATCATCAATATCATTTATAAATACAGAAAACAATAAAGGCCCCAATACTGAACCCTGAGGGACTCCACTAATAACATTAGTCCACGATGAGCAGTGTCCATTGATTACCACTCTCTGTCTTCTCCCCCTCAACCACCCCTTTATCCATAGCAGCAACTTGCCTCCAATGCCACACTGCTCCAATTTGTGCAGCAGTCTTCCATGTGCAACAGTATCAAAAGCCTTTCTAAGATCCAAGTATATAATATCAAAGTTATTCCCTGCATCCAGTTCTTTTGTGACTGCATCATAGTATCCAATCAAATTGGTCAGGCAAGACTTCCCTTTAACAAAACCATGCTGTGTCCTAGCTATAACTGAAGTCTTGTCTAGATGATCCTGCAGTGCTTCTTTCACCAGTGCCTCCATTAATTTTCCGGGAACAGAAGTTAAACTCACAGGTCTATAATTACTTGTGTCAGCCTTTGATCCCCCTTTGTGAATTGGGGTCACATTTGCACATCTCCAGTCAATGGGTACCTCCCCTGAGTCCAAGGAAGCTCTCATAATTATGGCTAAGGGTTTGCTTACCTCCTTTGCTGCCTCCTTTAATATAACTGGGTAGATCCCATCCACCCCAGGTGCCTTTCTTGTGTTTATCTTCAACAATTTCTCCTCCACTTTGCTCTCAGTTATTACAAGATTCTCTAGCTTACTGCTAGAGTTGAATACACCTCTGGCATTCCCCTCGCTGAATAACTCCTCATGTGTGAATGTCGATGCAAAATATTCATTTAGTTTGTTAGCTACCCGAGCAGGGTCATCAACAGTTGACCCATCGATCTCAAGTGGACCAATCTGATTCATCCCCTTCCTTCTAGAGTTTACATAAGTAAAGAACTCTTTGCTGTTTTTCTTCGCATCCCTTGCCAAGGATCTCTCGTAATCTGCCTTCGCCTGCCTAACCTCCTTTGTAACTTGGTTACAGATCAACTTGTATCTATCATAGGCATCCGTGTCACGTGTTAATTTGTATGTATCCCATGCATTTTTCTTCTCTGCCATATGCCTCATTAGTTCATCTGACAACCATTTAGGCCTAAACCTTGAACAATATTTCTTAGTTGGTATGTAAAGCCTAGTAGCTTCCACGATAAGTTCTTTGAATGCTTCCCATTTTGAATTTGCTGTTGGCAATATCATCAGTTGATCCCACTGTATAGAATTTAAATACTGTCTCAGTCCATTGTAGTCGCCTTTACGAAAGCAATACCCCTTCCCTTTACCCCTAATGGTAGTTACCTCTTTGAGTAACTCCCACTTCAGCACACTGTGATCACTGCCACCAAGTGGTTCATTTATCTGCAGATTCTGAATGCATGAAGAATCACTACTGATAATCAAATCAAGAGTATTACTCCCTCTAGTTGCCTCCCGAACATGCTGATGTAGAAAACAATCATCCAATAAATCCACAAAAGCCTTGCTACTGTGTGAGTGACCAGCCCCCAAATTCCAGTCAATATCTGGGAAATTAAAATCCCCCATTATAAGACTCTCTGATTTACTGGCCCACTCTATTTCTCCGAACAGTTTCTTATTATACTCATCAGAGTCATTAGGCCTATAGCACACTCCTACTCTCAATTTTGATCTCCCAATGCTTATGTCACACCAAACTGACTCGACACTGCACTGTCCAGCGATGTCGACTGGCTTCACTTCCTTGGATTTTATGTGTTTCTTAATTAATAGCATAACCCCTCCTCCCTTCCTATCCTGTCTATCCTTTCTGTACACATTGTACTCCCCAAATTTCAGTTCTGCATTTCTTATATCTGTGTGACACCACGTCTCTGAAATCCCCACAATATCTGCCTTTGATGTTTTGAGCAATACCTCAAATTCATCAAATTTATTTACTAAACTCCTAGCATTGGTGTACACACAAGTATACATGCACCTGTTCTTTTTCTTAGCTACCCTAACACAACCCATGTGTTTACTTGTACCCCAATGATTCCCAGCAGTCTCTGAAATATCCTGCATCTTATTTTCCAGGCTGCGGCTCATTCCAATAGAAGCAGTGCAAGAATCACTTTCACCTCTGCCAGTGGCTACTGTTAATCTATTAGTCCTTGTATCCCCCCAATCTAGCAGTTTTCCGACCCACCTAACATTGCCTCGATAGCATCAGCAAACATTCTTGCACCCTTTCTATTTAAGTGTATCCCATCCCTGTAGAAGCAGTCTCTCCTGTTAACAAGTACAGACCAGGCTGAAAAAAATTCTACCCCTTGAGCCCTGCACAATCTTTCCAGGGCCGAATTGATTGACAGGGCTCTCATCATATACTTCCTCCTATCGTGTCTGGGCAGAATTGCAGACACTTTCAATTTCAACCCTAATTCACGGCTTTTTTTCATCAGTGACCTGTACTTGTCAAGTAATTCCGCCGGTCTCCTACTCTTAATGTCATTAGTGCCAACGTGTACAACTATATCACCTTTTGTGCCCTTAAAAGATGATATCCGCTCTACAACGTCATCAACTTTTGCCCCTGGCAGACATACCCTGGTCCTATTCCACCTATCCTTTTTACAAAGCATGTTTCCCGTTTCCCTGACAATAGAGTCACCAACAACTACTAGTTCCTTTGGGACCAGCGCATTCTGCCTTGGGGGTTGCCGCTGTGTTCCGCGATGACCAAGTGCAAGCTCTGGCATTGGTGTGGGCAGCTGAGAGCTTGATGGGCCCCTCACTTGTAATCCTTCGAGGGCATCCACCCTATCCTTCAAGCTCTCATATAGGCCCATAACAACGCTGAGTTGTCGCCTTATCTCCTTACACTCCTTGCATCGCGCACACACAAAGACATCCCCCATGGCAGTATCATGTCCCATACTTGACTGCTCCGCAAACATCAAGCAAATAGTGCATCTTACAAGGCTGTGATTCAGAGGACAACTGCCCCCCTCAGTTCTCCCCTGGGCCACAGCATTCCCATTAGCTTGAGCCCTTTGCTTTGCTGCTCTGGTTTGAGTCATGATTTAGATTTACTTTCTTTTATTTAGTTTCTTTCTTTTTTATTTACTTTCTTTTATTTTATTTCTTTTATTTTATTCTTTTTTTATTTAGATTTAAAAATATTTTAGAAATATTTTACAAATAAAACACACATTCTTCGTACAAATTCTTAGTTAAGCTTCTAAAACTACCAATGGCGATTTATAGATTATAAATTCATAAAACTCGCTCGTTTTATGAGATAGAAAGTTGCTGTCTCTACAGAGAGTGTGGGGATGCATGCCGGATTCCGATGTTGCCTTTTTACCTCCCAAATTCGCTTCTTATTTCATCCTCAACGGATTGCACTTTCCAAAAACTAAAACCTCGACTATAAAATGAAGAAGATATTCGAAGAATTTCCAAAGACCAATCATTAATATCGAAATAGCAACCTCGGAAACTTTACTCATTGCGGATGTCTCTTCGGAACACGTGTCTTGTCTTCAACCGCTGTGAGAAGCAATTCTCGGAACTGGCAGGAAGATTGGCGTCATATTCATCTCATCTGCCTTTCAAAGCATCCACTTCCACTCTTGAAAGTTATTTGCATGGAGATGACATCCCCCCTAATCTCTAAACTACAATTGTGTTTCTTGGGGAGGGAAGGAGTGGATTGCACGAAGGTTTACTACGGTATCCAGTGGGGCGTATTTCAAGAGGTGACCTAGAATGCGATGCGAGGTGTTAATGTGTCGTTGTGTTCGCAGCTCCCTCGTGCGTGGCTTCCGCATCTTAAAAGGAACCTCGAGTAGCCACCTTTAAGTAAAGGATGTCACTTTCGATGCGTGCACTCGCGAGGGTATCGATTCCAGTAATCGCCGATATGGATGCGAAAAACACATTCATGACTAATGCAATACGAAGCAGCGGTCCGTGCGGGATGCCTCTTCTCCCCCCATCACCCCAGCAGGATCACGTGACATGGAATTTCAATCGCTTTATAATTTTCCGGGCAACTTATTTCGCAGTCTGACGGAGTTCTTCATCGACACCCCAGACACGCTTGGCTTACCATGAGCGCGACTCTTGCGCACGAACGCTGACAATGTTTAGGTACTCGTGACGTCCTTGCTGTTAGCTGAGGACTTCCTAGCAGGAGACAGATAAAGATGGAGCGAGGCTGACAAAAATGGTACTTTCCTTTTCATCACCACTTATATTAGCTCATTTATTTGTTGGATCGTTTTATTGCGCTGCTTTGGTCGCTCTCTTCACTCATCTTCCCTCAAAACGTGTTCCCTCAATCGCAGTCAGAAAAAGTTTGGATTTGCAAGAACTATTCATTTCAGCAGGTTGTACATGCCTTAAACATTATTCTGAAATAAAGGGAATAGACAATGGAGCTTGAGATAGCAGAGGCCGAAACCGGTTTCTCATAGTTGCTTTCAATTTATTTATAGAATCCATCTGCGATTAGCGTCAAAGACGTTAGAACCAATCTGAAGTCTCTGAGGTGTTTGGGTCGCACCTAGGATCAAAAGTATTTAAGTACTCTAAATAAAGCCCCTTCCTCTGACATTTCCACAGTTAAATCTCACAGATTGTAGGACTGATACCATCCAAGTTCTCTTATTTAATTGATCGCTTTGTTCGAATATTTGTCTCCGTGAAATCAGCAAATCGGAGATCTTGTTTGTTTACCACACAGGTTTTTCCCTTCAATCACACACTTGGCTGAAGAATAATCCGCACAACACGTTATAGATTCTTAATGCTCCGCTTGATTTGCCTTAAGATAAAGTCTGGTGGAATTGGATTTGCTTTTCTCATCGCTGTGCTCTCGCGTGGAAACATTGGCTGAGTAAAGGAACCAGTCGACGTAATGCTTGCTCTTTCTCAAGAAAAATGCGAATCCCGCTTCTCGAATGAATTGCTTTGACGCCTGTTGATTTCCTCTCTCCCTTTCTCTCTCAGTTCACCCTTTTAATTAACAATATTAATTAAAAAAGTGGACTGAGGTTTTTCCTGTATTAACAACTAACTCGTCTGTATTTTCTGGTTGGAAAAATTCAATCCAACTATACAAATGAATGTTCCGTTTTCCCCATTGAAATATTTGACACCTTCCTATCCATTAAGAAGTAAAGGATATTGGCGTACAATGGCCATAGTTGTCAATGCGCCTAATAAATCCTTAAACAAACAAACAACAAACAGTAAAGGCTACACATAGAGCCTTTATCAAGTCTGTGTGTCCCTTTAAACCTCACTTCGCTTGTAGTCGCCTCATTTTTCGGCCATTCTCGTGGGAACACAGTTGGTATTATCACTGTCCTCCCCACACCGGGTGGAAAAGACCTTAGTTCTAATCGCATCAATGACGTGGAGAATTTTTATGGGTCTTTTTCCAACATGGCTGAGGAGCGGTCTCAAGAGAGGGTAACATGGTTTTTCCTCCAGCAAATCGACCACAGAACACACGAAATTTACAACATATTATATACGACACAATATGCTGACACACCTGAAACCCTGTAACAACAAAAAATGTCAACCATCTTTGATTTTGAACATCTGCTGGCACGACCCTGCCTCTGTTCTCCACAGAACGTGGTTATGAGGAGTAAACTTAATTTTTAGGCAGTACATACAATTGTTGTAATAGGGTTTTTAGGAGCATCAGCGACTAAGGTCACATTGCTCCATATATATTGTCTGTAAATTGCGTGCGTTCTGCGGCCGATTTTCTGCTTGCTGGATGAAAAACCCTAGTTTACGGGAGAAAAAACGATGATACCCTCGTATGAGACCAACTAATTCAGTCACGTTGTGAAAAAAATCCATAAAAATTCCTCACATCATCGAAGGTCCTTAAACTCGGGTCTTTTCCACCCGAAGTGGGAAAACGGAGATTCTACCAACTGTGCTACCCACGAGGGCATCATGTATTTGTACGGAGATTACCCTTTTGAAAGGAGATTTAATTTAAAAAACACAATGTCGCATAATAAACAGCATATTTTAGTTGAAAAATTCGTTGAGGCTGCATTGATTATGGCTGCTTCCTGGTACCCGTCACTGCCAGGAGGAGGCAAGGCACAACCAATGCGTACTACTCGATCCGAAGATAGGGGGACAAAGACGTTATCATATAAGTGTTTGTATCAATTCATCATTCTGAGAGCTTTAATTCTACTTAGTTTTTTCCTTGACTGTCGTGGACCTTCTCTGATGGGATGAGGAATTGTGGGCACACTTTTATGATTATAAAACGAAATCGTTTTATAATCATAAATATAAAACAAATTTAAAAACCTTTGTCTTCTAAGCTACAAAATAAATTAGATATTGGAATTTCTCCCCACAAATTACTTTATGTGGAACACGACTCTCTGGCAGGAAATTTGACCAATCCTCTTGGGACTTCAAAAGTCGATATATTCGACCACTAAAAAAAAAAAAAAAACAGATTGTTCCTGGTGTTCTTTAAACCTCCCATTTCATCTTAATCCCCTCACATTTCGGTGGTTTTTACTGACAAAAGCGAATCACTCAGACAGAACCTTTGTTCTTTAAGATATCACGTTTTCACTTCTTTGTAAACTCCGTATCTGCTGTTGAGGAAATCGGCACTCATACTTATGGGTCGAGGGATATTTCGGAATCTTCAGATATTGGAAGACAAGAAAAGGGCAGCTTTTATGTGGAATGCAATCTTCGGAGAAAAGGATCAGCGGCTTATCTTAAAGCTACAGATTTCCCTGGCGAAACGCATAGCATTAGTTCACATGAGGAAACAGTAGAAGATTACTTCGGCTGTCCTCTACTGTATATTCCACCTCCTACTCACGTATTGTCCTGGGTGTATCGCAACAGCATGTTCATGGCGACTGCAAATAAGCCACCGAAGTTCTCGAAGGATTGTCTGCTTTAAAAGTAGAAGATATTTCAAGTCACGCCCTTTCGGACTACAGTAGTGTTTCGCATATCTTATTAGTGCTTTTGTTTATTTTTTATTGTAGAGTTTGTAGCCCTTAGAATTTATAAGGCGATCTCTTTCTCACTCTGTCCAACCCTCTGGTTACACAGTAAACGTTTATTGAAACCTTAACTTACGTGCAGCAATGATTGCGAGGTATTTTGTCCTCTCAAGAGAGTAAAAACTGATCCATCAAGTCAACATTGCAATTTTGTAAAAATGTGCTTTGTTTGCTAGCTCAATATGAAATGGAATGAATTCACTCAGCCAATAAGAAAGCGAATTTTCTTTTTCATTATACAAAGTGATCATTTTATGGGAACCCATGTGTGCGTATATATATATATGTAATGGTTGGTTAGTTGTTGTAAGATTTCAGGCGCATTAGCAGCTTAGGCCATATTGTGCCATATATAATATGTCTGCGTGCGTTGTGTGGTCGATTTCCTGTTCACTGAACGAAAAATTCGAGTTTCCGGCAGAAAAAAAAAACCATACGGTCCTCGCCTGAGACCAACGAACTCAGCCACGTTGTGACAAAAGCCAATTAAAATTCTTCGCGTCATTGACAGGAAGAATTTTAATTGGCTTTTCTTTTCTACCCAGTGTGGGGAAGACGGCGATTCCACCAACTGTGCTATCCCCAAAGGCTTATGTTGCTGAAGGAGCGATCCATTTCATATAAAAGGAAGGTGTACCTAATAAAGTGACCATACAGTGTAAGTTTTGCGTTTACAGTCTGATTCAAACCTAGTTTTCGTATGCTCGAGCTGCTGGTAAGGGGAATGGTACTGTAATGCAGTGATGACTGTTTCATTTCGATCCATCTGGTGAACTATGATGGCTACCCGAAGACAAAGAACCCATATTTAAAAACTGTTGCGGTTACAATCAGATGGGACCGAAATTTGCAGTATACCTGATTGGGTCCTAGAATCCTGATGGAGTGGATTCATTTATATCCGCCATCTTGAAAAAAGGCTGCTGATCAAAATAAAACTGATGATCATCATCTTTTTCTAATATCTTTAAAATGGCATTCATTTATTTTCAACCCAATCTGTTCGGTGGCAGTTGGTAAAAATACACTTTTGATCTCTGGAAAGTCATTCCTGTGTACACAAGGAATTCCGCTGTTTAGTGACAAACCTGTGCCATTGTCGCTATTAGGGTTCTGTAGAAACAGGATTTCCAATCGAAATTTTAAAATCTATTCTTAACATATTTTTATAAATAAAATCGCAGGCCTTTACACGGAATGTTACTATCAGTGAAATACACGCTAAAGAGTGGTTATGAGAGCAACTCCCCTTGTTTGCATCGCATACATCACTCACAGAAGCTCAGAGCCATGATGTTGTTTGAGACACCAACACGTTATTACAATTACGTTATCACCATTCTAATTAATGGGACTTGGCTAGGGAATATTAACTGTGAAATCCTTTAATCTCCTTCCGAGACTGCACCATCTCATCGTGTCTAAATTACACTCCCAACAACCAACTAATCTCCTTAACTTGGTCTCAGTTCTGTTCTCCGAAAGCCAGCAGAGCCTCGTTATAATCGATATCTGATGCTTGAACTGCGTAGTTGAGCAGTCATGCTAAATGGTGACGGGCTGTCAGTAATTGTTGTTGTCGGGCGTAGCCTTTAGCTTTCTTTCATCCACCCGTCCCTGACAAATTGTTTTTTGATTACTCTCTGTACACTTCCAATGCTCCACCGCTAATTCGTGACCGAATTATTCCCGCATCTAAGCGTGGAGTCAGAAAACAAGGCAAGGCTTGTTTGAGTGCTTTCCCTCAGTTAACAGCAATCTGCTGACATCTCTTTACGCTGTACTACTTAGCAAATATTTAAATACACTCCCCTAACAAACATTAGAGTGGAATAGTCTCAAAGCTGAGCGCTTCCAGTCAAATCTAAATCGAGTTGTCCATCACGTAGTAATGCACGGAAATAAGCTCACCCGGAAGGAAATTTATCCTCGGTGCAGTCTTTGTGGGTGTCCACGCTGTACTGTCCTCCTCTCAGGAGAAGACACCGACATGATTTAGGGTTGCTCTGGCAAAGGACCGGTTCATTTACATTAGTAGACAAGCTTTGAAGATGTTAGTGTCCATTGCCATCAGTTCGAAATTGTTTTTTCTTCACCTTGTTTTTGCTTTCGGTTGACATCGACATTATTTTTTTCTCGCTTTTATAAGGGTTTTTTAATCCAAAATTTACTATTTACCACAGATGTCTGTTGGAAACTAACACATCTTCAAAACTTAACTACCTGCTAGTGTAATGAACTAACCGTTTGCCAAAGCAACGCTAATCACGTTCAGTGTCTTCTCACGAGTGAAGGATTATAGGAACGTCCATAAGGTGGATTGACAGACATTGCGACAAGTGGCTACTTTAAAACGATCTCAGGGCAGGCTTGGAAGACGGTACTCCACTATTAGCACCGATATTCAATGCTGAACGGCTGGGACCCGTGTCGCTGTGCACCACAAAGATCGAAACTAAAGGTAGTGGGATACTCAGCTGCATTTAGTCGATATCTGCGTGGGTAGCATAATGGTTATAATCACCATCCTCCAGTTCGTGGAAAGGGCCCGGGTTCTAATTCCGTCAATAACGCGAGAAACTTTTATGGACTTTTTTCACTCCTTAGCTCAGTTAGTCGATCTCGGGCATGGACAGCAAGGGTCCACCTTCCGAAATTCGGGTTTTGCATCCAGAAAAAGAGGCAAATTGACCGTAGAACACTTATAATCCCATGTGTAATTAAGGCACATATTATATTGTCCATGCTACTTCCTTGACTCCACAGTCCCTCGATTTCAATCAAATAGAAAATTTGCTTGGGGTTATGTTGAAAGAAATACCAAAGCGCCCGATGAATATGGGAAAACCGCACGTTCTTTTCAGAGATGGACGGACGTCATCAAGGACGTCTGTGCACACCATGTAGAATCAGACGAGGCAGATTAGGCGTTTTAAGTGCCAAAGCAACTAATGATATGAGGTGACAGTACATTCCGTGTGTAATTGCGTTTATTCTTTAATCGATTTGCTCTAATGATTATAACCACTTGCTACCTGCGGGGAAACTGTGAAGAGATTTGTGTATTTTTTATGCACCACAATAAAAAATATTTATTTATTTATCCACTCTAAATAATTATTATTGCGTCATCACGAACCTGAAATAGATTCTTAGTTAGGGTTATTATGAACTTTCTAAGTCGCAACCAACTTGTACAGTTTAAATTTTACGGTACGGATATTACTAAGAAAGTCTAAGAAAGCCCATAATTCTGAAGGCTGGATTTTACTCTTTCTTTCTTCAAAATCATTTGAATATTTTATCTCGTACGACTTTTAGCAAACCTCTGGTAATGACCCACGGACATGTACGACTATTACCAGATCTGCGCGAACACTCTGAAGTATTTTATTAAACTGCATTAAATCACGCGGACAAAAAGCTCCAGAAACTGTCCATAAAAACTGATTCAAGTCTTTTCATCTGTTTGTCTCCGTTTTCTTCACATCGCGCTGCTCCTGTTCCATTCATCATCTTTTATTATGGCTAAAGACGCTTACTTCAATTTCCGTCTAGATCTCAGAGATTCCCCCTCCCCGCTCCCCACTTTCAAGATTCTTTCGTCTCTTAAACAGATAAACCAACTTTAGAACATACACGCAATTAGAGCAGACGTAGATGTTGTGAATTGTTTTGGCAGTAATCCAAAATTAATCAGTCTGCTGTTAAGTGGTGGCCCTTCTTTAATTTTACTTCCTGTTACATAAATGAATTCGTCATACATTTTGTAAGATAGGTAAGAAGTTCTTCGCTGTATTATAGGCTATAACTTTCGATATTTTTCTTCCAGGAATGAATCAAAAATATTGCAATAAAATTTAACGACATCGTGAAGTTTCTATTTTTAGGAGAGCTGAGCCATTCTCTTTTTTCTATGATTTGCTTCGAACTGCGAGTTTAACTACGTCATTAAATATTTTTTTCTTGTATTCCTACTGTGTAATTCCTGAATGATCGAGGTTTAAACTAATAATTAAGAAAATAGCATAAGGTTAAGTTATATGACATTTTTCTGTCTGAAATGCAGAATTCGCAGACTTTTAATTTTTTTTGAAAGAATCTGTCTCTTTAAAAGTATGAGTAAATGGTTTCAGTCAATGTAGAGGTAGATAAATAAATCTAGAAATGTCAGCAAAATTAAATATTTGCGAATTAAAATTTCAATCAACGGTGTTGATTATTCTGTAAAGTATACAAAGTATTTTCCCTTGATTATAGCACTACACTCTGCAGTCGTAGCTTGAGGTTAAATTCTTTTCAAATTGTATTATTTAATAATCTTAAATAAAATAATCTTTCTTTCTCTCTCTCTCTCCATATCCTGCTTACTGTATAAATAAAACATGTCTGGATGATAAATTTCTAGCGACTTTCGATTTGCGGCTTTATATAAATATTTAACCACCGGGGCGTATAGAAATCTCCTGGCATCTTCACATTCTCTCTCTGTATAAATCCGTTCAAGGACTAACTCTAAACAGTTTTAGTAAACTCTACTGGAGTATACCAGTGCTATTTTATTCATTGCACAATACTATTGCCTTGGACTAAGTCTTCTTTTATTTGTGCATTACCTTTTTTTTTTACTCCACTACTTTTAAAATAGTAGAAGTTTAAAAAACCACGATTTCATTGTCTGTGGGGCATGAAATTCTTGTCTCCAGGCAGCACAAAATGATATTACATCAAATATAGACAAAAATTCCCATGTTGGGTACTTGTGTAGTTACAAAATCATAATGCACTTCGATGTATGAAAATAAGTTTCTGCTTTATGGAAGGTTATTCCTCCATCTCGAGTATTTCCACTCTGTTTGAAGACCGTTCACCTTTTTAGGGGTTACCAACAGTCGCACATTTTTTGAATCGCTCACTAGCTAATTGGAATGTGGTTTGATCGCTGCAATTCTTGTTCTTCTAGCAGGGGTTTAGAAGCATTAACGACTAACGCCTTATTTCCAGAACCCAATGTAACATTAAAGGTAATTGAGAGTGAATTAGGGTAGAGTATTATTTAGCCAGATCTTTAAAACGTGAAAGTGAAGATAAATTGAAAATAAATGTAATAGATATCGATAAATAAAAAAATATATTGAAGTCAAGTTAAGGTTGAACAGAGAAGGTAATTAGAATAAAAGAAATACTCAATAGAATGATAAATGAGTCCTTTAAGAATTACGAGTATTGTGTACCGATAGCGTTGTAAGAACTTTAAAAAGAACGAAAGATGAATTTAAATGTATACGTTTTAGTGTGAATTGAGTCGCATTTATAAAGGAAGCATGATTTACAGAGCATTCTATTTGAGAGCATTCTGGATTATTTTTAAAGGTTGGAAATATACTGTTTGCAATTGAATTGCAACGTTCTAGATATGTCCCTAATCTAGTTTCGTATGTAGCATTCATTTAAAATATTCGTCGTGAAAAGGAAAAACTAAATAAGAGATATAAGTGAGGTCCACCGTTATATAGTTGCCCATCACTTCTTTCGCACTTCCTGGATTGAGAAGATATCGTCTCTTTTCCAGTCCGGGGGAAGGAAGGGAATCGTCCCTGGTTTAATAATGATCTCATTAAAATTGCTAATGGTTTGATACTCTCAGATACCACCTTCTTTTAGTATAAGTGGATATGTACTAAATCCTAACCTCAGTGGCTTTTCCGATAGATACTTCTCAGGTAAGACTTGCATCATTTGTTTTTCGGCAAGGTCTTCTTCACTTTCCTCCTGGTGAAAACACACTTGTAAAGAGCATTGCAAAGTAACTGTTTAACTCATCTGCCTGAGTCGTCTATGTAGTAAGGGGTAGGTCTGATTTACTTTCTTTATTCTCATGCAGTTAGAACTTCTTGTGATAATGTGGATCAGCAAACAGCACGAGGCTCTCCATCGTGGTTCGATGGAGACTATATGTGAGGAAAATTTCAGAGATCCCGGAATAAACTCCACTTACAGTCATCCCTCCCTATTTTAGGTTAAATTCATCGCACTTAATTACCCATTCCAAAGTATTCCCATCGAAAATGTTGCCCAGATAGTTTACACAGGAATTATGCGGTGGATGAAGTACATACTTAGAATTAATTAAATAACAGAATATCCTTAATGGAGATCCACAAATCGCATCCTTACAATCTACTCTCGCGTGCGTGGCAAACTCCACTGGAAATTATTAATAAACCCAAGAGACGTATACTTAACTTCACGGCTTCCCAATTGCTTGCTGTTCTTAATTGGTTTTCATGCGACAAAACTGTTAAGTAAGGCACGCGGCTAATTACGTGCTGTAGAGATGTTCAAGTTGAACCTGCTTTACGTTAAGTATTTCCCAACACGTTTGTGCCTCTGTAATCCTACATAACGCTTAATTTCGGAAGACGGCTCGGTTAATTAGTAAAGTTCAGCTGTGTTTCATAATTAATGGATTTTGGCACGGTTGGTTTATTTCACTATTTTCGGACTTAAATAATGATATGTAGATCGAAAGTAGTTTTAAGCAGCAGCAATAGCAGATAATTTTTTGAGAAATTGGACGAAATAAATTATTTGATCATATACTTAAAAATTGAATCTGAGAGGAAATTCCCTTTCTATCATCCTTGGTGATTAAGTCAATTTCAACTGTCGAATGTTTCACGAGAGTAGTACCCAAAGTTTCCACATGTGGATCAGCGATTCTGCCATTGCAAAATCGCTGATCACATCTGAAAACAGTCCCGAACCAGTCCCCCGCAGCATCTACTTTGTTATCGTTTTAATGGCATCTTTTGATTTCTGTTAAATTTGCAATTTCTCTTAGACTTCCAAAATCATGGGAAGCCAGATCTGGTAGGGTAGGGGTTGGACCAAGACCATGTTATTCTTAGCAGGGAATCAAGGAAGCGTGATCAACATGCTCTAATTCTGAGGCGAATCAAATAACATTGAGGTAATCTAGACGAAAGTGTTTTGTATAAAACTGCTCATAATGGTATCTATGATGATGGTACGTAAATTTAGAACTACATTTACGTACCATCATCTGCGCTGTCACTGCAAGGGAGAGGATTTCAGAAACTTTTCAGTAGAATCTCGTATTTCTTAATGACACCGACATATATTTTGTTAATTCTTGTCAACCATCTTTTTTTTTTTTTTGTCGAAGTATGATAATATAATCGTATCAAGAGAACTGTCAAGTTGTAGTCCAACTATGTATTGCGATGTCAGAATCATAAGGTGGGACAATTACTGTGATCACTGGTGAATTCGATTCTGTAATACAGAACGTTCATAAACTGGTGTTCAAAATTTAAGGACCATTCAGGTTTTCACCTGTAGCTTCTCATAGGAGTGGCCTGGATATCGGAAAAGCATACCAAAGGAACCCGTGAGGTACAGAAATGAAGGAAACAACACCGACTCAACAACGGAAACAAAACGGTACAGAGGAACTTTATTGAAAAATGGCAACATAGCACTGGCTGCCATGATACAGATGCATCACTGCCAAAGATGGAACAAAGGGAAGAGGTGGTCCTCAGTAGGAGATTTGGCCAACCGTAATGTCGATGCAGACTTTGCACCGCCTGTCCATACTTAGAACAATGTTGTTGATAAGTTCTTGCGATAACATCGTCCATTCCTCTGTCAGCACCATCTTCAGCTGGTGAACATTTTCTGGTGGGTGTGGACGTGCCGCTAGGCGTCTCCCTAGAGTGTCCCATATGTGTTCGATGCGATTTAGATCGGTGGAAGGGGCAGGTCAAACCATACGAACAATGTTCTCACTTTCCAAAAGCATATCCACAGCTGCAGTACGATGGGAGTGTGGCGTTATCATCCATAAACACGAACTCGGGGCCAATGGCACCTCGGAACAGAGCACACGGGGAAGGATTACCTCAGTACAGTAGCTTGCACCGGTTACAGTACCGCCTTCCAGTATCTGGAGTTGTGTACGTCCATCCAAGATAACGCCTCCCCAGACGAGAATCTTTTTTAACACCTAACACCTCGACCGCCATATCGATCCCTTTCAGTGATGTTTGCGGGGTGATACCGTGTGCCAACCTCTCGCCAGTTTAGCTGAGGTCCAGAATCGCCACTGAGACTGAATCTACTCTCATCAGTAAAGAGTACCTTAAGTAAAGATTTTGTGGTTGTAACCTTTAGAAATAGTGTTGGTCCTTAAGTTTTGCACCCAGTGTATTACCGAAGCGTTCGAAAGATAGCCGCATACGTCACTTCCTCAACTGTCTTAAATATTTCTTAGTGCTAGCAATATTTCTAGTTACACTTTCAGTAATTCTGTTACCGAAAGAAATCCTGTTATTTTTTTCGTTCGCTGGCAGTTATGGATTGAGTAAAAGTTAATCTCTTGCATCGACAAATAAGAATCAACAGAACACACGCACAAATTATCACGTTCTGTTCATATGTCTGTATGTGTAAAATGCACAGAGATGTTGTACATGCATCATTTTTTTAAACTGAGTCAAAATTTAACTTAAAAAACAATAACAAAAAAGTTAGAAAAGTTAGAGCTGCTGTAATCACGAAAAGGCAAAATGCAATTTTCTTATGGACACGGAATGGGCTGTCCAGTACGTGAACAACGACGCTTGAATAATAGGACGTTATGTTGGAGTACAAAGGGATGAACTGGTTCCAACTAAGTTTTTCCTGCATTTATGCAGTCGACTTCGCTAAAACAGTGAATAAAAGAGGGAATCAGTATCGTGTGGAATAGTCAGTACACCTGAGAAAAACGTGGAAACGGATATGAAATGATGTTACTAAACAACTCTCTCTCTTCAACCCTGAAAGCCGAAGAGAAAAAAAGAAAGATAAAGAAGAGTTGTGGTCTGCGTTCTACTAAAGCAATTTTTTTCCTCGTGAGAATTATTTTAAGGAATGCGAAGTATGCATGAAGACTCTACAAGAGGCAGGGAAAAAGCCTTGATGATACAGCTAAGGAAACATCACAAAGTGTTCATGAAATTGTGTCCATATCAAGCTTTAGCATTTGCAATGCCGGGGATGTAGTTACCTATTGTACCACATCCAATAGATATTAATGATCTACCAAGGGTGATCAAATTGTTATAAGAAATAATCGGATGACAACAACAAAAGTAGTTTCGTTTTTCAACATAGTCTCCTGCAACACTAATACTCTTTTCCAAAGGTGTTCTAAGGCTTTAATTCCTGCCAAAAAATTATTGTGGTTGGCTCTCCAACCAGACGCTCGCAGCATCCATCACATCAGAATCACCTATCCCGAAGGTATTTCTTTAGATTTCGGAATAGATGAAAGTTACTGGGGGCAAATCTGATGAATAGGGTGGATGAGGTACTAATTCATATGATGCCTCTGAAATTGCAGCCGTTGCAATGTGGGGTAATAGCTGTAACCTCAGTTTTCACCATTTCTTACAGAGGTAGTGTTCCTTTTGTCAGTTGCTCACTTGCAACAAAAAACGTATAATTATGAGTGACCTTTAATTTCGTGTTTGTGCGTCAAAGACATGTAGGTACATAATACATATTTCAAAAGAACTTGAAAGTAATTATTTCAATATTAGGGGTGGAGCAACTTGAGCAGTCTTCGTATGTTGAGTCACTCTGCTGTGATATGAGCATTGAAAACACAAAGATGAGAAGAATCGGAGTGTGTTATAAATCAGAGGACTGTGAGGAGTATACTGACACATCTTTATAATGAAGAGCCTTTTTATTGACTGGTCCATTTGAAGAAAAAGTTAATGTGGTGCTCAAAACTGTAACTGGAAAAAGAAGGTATGTCAGGATGTCAAATGCCATTCTGCTTGCACCTTGTTTAGAATTTGCACATTCTAAACAAGGCGTCCTTAATAGAATGATATTTTCAAAAGGTTGAGCCCTACTTCACTTTCATAAAGTTCAACCAATCTTCTCAAGAACATTCGCGGTAACGCCAGCGGCTGGAGTTATGGTATTAAATGGTTTTCGCAAAGCGCTGATTTTAATCTCTACAACTTTTGGCTTGGGAATTATTGAAAAATCGTGTTTACAGAACTCAACCTTCGAATTTATTAGAACTGTAACATGCAATTAGAAGAGAAGTTTCCAATATTGATCCAGGGAACTTTAATAACTCTGTGAGTAATTTTATTTATGGGACTAGTCTTAATTGAAATTGAAAGTGGCTGTAACCAACACTTAAATTAAAACTATGGATACGTTTTCCACAACAAGATTCTCTAATAACTAAATCTTTGTTTATAAAATTTAAATTCATCATGGAAAGTTATTTCATCACGCTCCGTATTTTTTATCATACGTTCCTAATATGAGTTGAAAATTAAGTTGTAGGTCTAATCTTTAAAAGCTGTTTAGAGATAAATGAAAATGCCAGTCATGATCATTAGAACACCAATTTATTGCGTTCTACTTCATCCCCGAACAGCCTTCGGCCTAGGGGTGCCTATATACATTTACACATTCTAACAAATCATAAACATGAGCACGAATAATTCAACAAATATATACACATATTTGTTGAATTATAATAAAAAAATAAAAATAAACACTACATTAAACACGCAGTAGACTGGGTACCAATTTTCGATAACAGAAAAGCGAATCTTCCTTTCATATAGCGGTTAATTCAGCTGTTGATCCGAAGCTGATGTTCCAGTTAATCCCAAAGTGTTTAATGAGGTTAGAATTCTGGGCAGGCCAAAACAGAAAAGGGGTTCCGATACTGCTGCGACACTGTAGGAACACGAGTGTCCAGAATATCAATGTATTGCATGGTATTCATTTTTCCAGGAATGATAACCAGTGGTCCAAACCACGAAATACAACCCAAGATGATGATTGATGTCAGCACCTTCGCCAAATTCCATACTTATGTCTTCTAAATAACGTTCAAGGTACTGTATTTGGTTAATTTGCTTACGTTTAGCGTGTGCTCAGTTGCTTTTATACCTATTCCTGACATGATGGTTATGATGTCTTTTGCACTAAATCCCAAGGGTATTTATAACCATTATTACATACAAATAAGATATGTGACATATATATACAACACAAAATTGTACATACAAATAACACACAGTATTAACAACGGATACATTTAAGAATACGTATGAATAATAAACGGTGCTAACAACGTATCTATAATAAATCAGAAAAATAGTACCCTTCTCAGCAGAGAGGGTAAGTGGAGGCAAACGAAAGGTTTATTGGAACCCAGAAGGACTTGAAAGCGTTTATCTCAAATTGTTACTGTTTGCTTAGGTGATATAATTATCGAAGCTATTAGCAAAACTGGAGAATTAAACGGTTGATATGGGTTTACGTCCCAATGTACCACCCTATACAGGTCTCCTGCGATGAAGTTGAAATCTCGCAGGAATAACCATTGCTGTTCCTGTGAGATTTCGAACACAGTGTCGCTCCACCATGAGTTTCGGCGTGATCCATGGTGAAGCACGTTGCTGTCTGTCAAACGTGTAAACATCGTTGTGGTCCCTTAAACAGCTTATTGCCAATACTTTCAGATTGAGCGAATAGTAGATGAAGAGTAGTAGATGAAGAGTTGATTCGTGGTTGTGGATGCTTTCACTCCAGAGCTAGGCATTCTTGCACCTAGGAATAAATAAAAATTTGGTACCAACGCTATTAGTCTAAATTTAAAATTTTATTTTATTAATTATTAAACTAAAATTCGACGTTTTGGTGCCCTGGTTATATGTCTGAACAGGTTCCCTGCTTTCCTCACCCTAGGTATGGCTCTGTTCCACTGACTTATTTTAACCTACTAGCCAAATCGCAATGAAAATAGAGTGGAAAAGCTACAGAAACGGTTTGCGAAACTATTTAAGAATTTAACAAATTCTTAAATATTGCAATTATTCATCCCACAGTGGTAATAACTTTTTTGTGTGTTTTCAGAATAATTTTTATTTTTTAAAGGACCACAAAATAGCATATTTTCTTCCGCTTTACCTTCATTCATGTAGCGTGCAAATACAATTAAATTAAATACAATATGTAGTTTTAAAAATAATTAAGTTTCATTTAATGTTAACTACAGATAGAAAACCTAGTTTAATTCGGAGATAGGAAATTGATGGGTATTAGCAATTACTGTCTTTTTAGGCCATCATTGAAAATATAATGCATATTTTACACACCGTATAAGCTGCAACAACAGCAGTTCCAATAATTACCTAAATGCCAGAGGTGAGAGCAATGCGTACCCAGTTGAGTGATATCTGTATCTCCAATGGGAATCAGCAAGCTTAATTTGTTAATACAAAAAGCATTAATGTACGAACTCCCATTAACTTACATGGACACCTGTCGCGCATGCTCACCATGTAAGGGCGCGTAACCCAAACCGCAACTAAATATAAATTTTGAACCGAACAGAATCGCATAAATTAATATTAAACTATTTTGTAGTTTGCAAAAATATACCTATGTAAATCTAAGCAGACGCCATTACAGAATTTTTAGTGCGAACCCCCAGCGGTTCCCAACTGGGGGTACGCGAACCACCAGTTGGGAACCGCTGAATTAGAAGGATCTAATTCATTATTAAGTTTAATTTATATCAAATGTATGTAATTTATGTCAAATTCTAATGTAATTTAATTTAATTTATGTCAAATTCTAATTGAATTTTTTATCTAGTTTAATTCAAGTCTAATTATAATTGAATTTTTTTATTTCGTTCACCACTTTTGATGAAACCAACAGGGACAAAGGAATTTGTAGGAGAAATACCGTACAGAATTCGCATTCCTGAAATATTGCAAAGAAATAAATCATCTTAAAGTTTTAGGACTTGCTGAATTACGGATACTTGCAAAGTCGATGTCAGAAGAAGAATTTCTCAGCGAAGATTCCGTTTTAATACCAAACAGAAAAACCGTTCTTTAGAATACACACAAATATCCGTTCAATAATTCAGATATACCATAATCAGTTTTTCAAGCCGGTTATATTATAGGAAATGAAACCATATTATACAATGGAAATGGGAACTTATTAGATCACTTGGTTATGGTCGCAAGATTCCACTAACACTTTATAGCAAATATAAACTCTGAGTGTGGAACTGTAAAGGGCCTTTTGAGCATGCATTATTACCTCTAACAACTCTTATCTTCGATATACGTCTATGAAGGGTTGTGTGTTGAGAATTCGAATCAGTGATGCCATGGGACACGAAATGTCTTAGCTGCTCGCCAATTCCATTATACTCGTAATGGGGAGATTTCAGTCAGTAATTTAACTTCTAAAAAGTTCTTTTGTGGCTAGACAAAGCAAAGCACATTCAGATATTCTCCATTCGCAAATTTCGGAGGGTTCTTACCAAAATGAAATTTACCGAGCGAAGCTCAATACTCCGAGGAGTAGTTCTTTGTTGCGCCTCTTAGAATGCATACTGGTTTCAAAAAGGAAGAAAAAAACATCTCACATCTCGAAATGAGTTTTGTATTGAAAGATACTGGCGCTTCATGATCGATAAAGTACGAGACACTGAAGATATGCATGGAATATATCGCTTATGGAAGGAAGGCTTTCGTGAATAGACTATTTGTTTACTTCCTATCAAGAGGTGGAAATGGGTGCGCTTCTATCCGCTCTGCACTCAAAGTAACCATTACTGGAGCTTGAGGATTTTTATATATAATTTTTTTTAGAATTTTAACCACAGCTACAGATGCCGTTGCTGGAGGTAATTTCCAGATCGAAAGTACACGTAGAAATAAACGTTTCTTTCAAGTTTTCCTGTGGTCTCAGTTATTGTTGTTCGAATCATAACTCAAAGGAATTTCGCCTTTAATTCCTTTCCTCTGGATTTATAAATCCTCGCTTTATTCGAAAGTGTTAAACTATAGAAGACAAATTGTCGCTCGCGTTTCATATCCTTCAGTTATTCTTACAAACCTTTCATTTCTCTCATTGAAAATGAAATTTTCTATCCATGTTATCGAGATAAACTTTTTAATTCTTACTCTTTTCATTAAATTTTTTTGTTTCTATGCAAATGCATCCTTTGTTGTGTATGATAACAAAGTCCAAATCTAGCATCCTTGCATTTTTTTATATATTTTTTGGTTTATCAGATATTAGAAAACATCTTAAAATATGCAGTTATTCTTGCAATTTTAGAAAGGAAATGCATTAATGAACCAGAATCTCGTGCCCTGACGCTGTACATTTTAGAAAGTACTACCTGTTGCCTCTCTGTTGTAAACATAATCTGATAAATAATGCGTGTACCATTGTGAATCTCAATTACACATTCTTTCATTCCGCGCTCTCCAAATCGAGGAACACGAGCTTCTAGAAGATACACAATGCTTGATTATACTTAACTGATGAATTATTCATTTCATCTGATGGATTACAAATGTATATTTTTGAATATTTTTCTGTTTTTTTGCGAAGATTTGATCCTTTCAATCTGCAAACGAAGAACTTAAGTATTCTTTTCCAAATGAATGCATCGCTCATAATAAATAATTCTGCGATGTATCACTCATTGGATAAAACTGAAACATTGCAGTAGATATGCCATGTTTCAGTTTTATCCAATGAATGATGCACGTACGAGTATGTCGAATGATATATAATTAAAGGATTGCCATAGGTCTGTTAAGAAAAATGCTAATTCTTGTTGTATCGGAAATTCCTCAGAGAATAAATTGGTTATCATTCAGGTTGTTGTATATTGTGCAATTTAAACGGCAGGAAAACAAGACACTAAAACTAATTAATCATGGAAGAAAGGAAAAAGAAGCGACCACCTGCTTCTTCTGTGCATAACGCCTCCTCTGAACAGAACTTCGTTTTTTTATTTCTTTGTTGAGTTTTAATTTTCGAAGTAAACAAAACTTCACCGATAGAGTAATTTTAGAAACAACATAATGTATATATTTTTTCAGTTTTTGTCATTTTAAAGCATTTGGCAGTCTGCTAACGAATGATGGGAAAAGCAGTCAGGAAATCAGAACGAGAATTGCAAGGTAAGGCAGCATTTGAGAAATGGAGGTAGATGTTTAAAGGGAGAATGGATATTAAGTTAAAGAAATGGTCAGTTTAAGGTAAAGAAATGCGCAGGAGGCTTGAAAGGATGAAATGGACTGATAAGGTTAAAAATGAGGAAGTTTGAAAGGGGAGAAAAAAATAAAAGTAAAAAAGCTATAAGGAGAATAAAGAAATTTTGAATTGGACATGTACTGAGGGAAGAGAGTTTAGGGGATGTAATTGAGGGAGATGATAGTGAAGAGACGGTTAAGAAGAAGAAGAAATATAATGTGGATGATTTTGCTAAGGGTTCATCCGTGTCGTGGGCTGAAGGAGACAGAGTTATATCAATGACAAAAAAGAGATGGAGAAGCGACTGAGCTCTGGTTGTGATGGATTTGCCATATCCCAAAACTGTGCTAATGTCTGGATCCCACGAGAGAAATTTATGGTTGCATCTGAAGCCATTCGTACACCGCCATCTTGACTTCGTCATCTAACGACAAGTGACGTCCTCCTAATGCGCCTTTAATTTGCCAAAAAAGATTATAATCACATGGACCTAAGTCCGGTAAACATAAAGGAAAGAGTACTACCATAAACTTCATCTCCTGTATCTGATTCGCTTTAGAATGGGCGTTATCATATTGCAGTTATGCAGCATGATAACACCCACTGCAGCAAACCAGGAAGTTTCTTTCGAATTGCTGACTTTAATTGGTTCAGAAGTAAATCACTGTATTCGTCACTTGTCTTCCACCTCTTTCCAGATAGCGTTCCAGAATCACTGCGTTATGATCCCAGAATACAGTGAGTATTCTCTTTGCCGTCTGGTGCTCAGGAATGAAATGTCTTCGGTTGTGCAAGTTCAGAGGTGGCCTATATGGTGCCATTCTGAACTTAAGCGATTGTTTTCTAGTATGTGTTTTCTAGTAATAATACACCGAGGATTTATCTCCGTTTACTGTGTGTTCTGAGAGGGCGTCTCCTCCTTTCTCATACTATCCAGGAAGCACGGTACGCATATTAAGTCGTCGTTCCTTCAGATTTGGTGTTAAATGCCGAGCAGTCCATCGAGCACACACTTTTCAAAGTACAACTCCTCGCTAACGATAATTGTATTAGGTGTTAAGCACCAAACAGTTAAGGCTGTGAGGCGTCAGTCAGTATATTCTCTCTGTAACTGCCTATATTCACCGATCGGTTTATTGTTTGCTGGACTAAAACCGAAGTTTCTGGGAGGAAATAGCATGCAATCGTCGACTGGGACTGACTAACTCTGTCACGTTGTGAAAAGGCCTATAAAAATCTAGCGTCATTGATAGGGATTAGAATTCAAGCCTTTTCCATCCTAGTGTGAGAGGACGGTGATTGTATCCTGGATATTCCAATTCTACACAATTTTTTTTCCTTGAAACTGGCACAACAGACAGACGCACCATAAAAAACACAAATATAAAAGGCATGATATAATGATACTCATAGCCTCGGTTCCCTCGATTTAAACTCTAAACAATCGAGCCCATAATTTTATCTACTTTGCAAAGCAGTTGTCAGTATGCTTATGTCATCGGATTCCTTCTCTAAGAGACTGAATTCAGTTTCACGGCAATTCTAAAAATAAAAATAATTATTTCTCTGTAACTTTTGTCTCCAGTTTATTTAACACGACATTCTTATTAATTGTAAAGTTGTGGAAATTCTTAGGAATTCTACATTCCCCTTACACTCATCTCAAAACTTGTTATTCGTCTCAGAAATGGCTTTTACACTACACAAATTATTTTTACATCCACTTGAAACGTTCGATTTCCTAACTGAAATTAAATTATTGGATAACTAACAAGTTTCGGCTCTCATTGCGCAAAGGAATAAACCTTTTCCCTTTGTAGACGAAGGTTAATTTTCTCATTCATTTCATCGATGTCATTAATTTTGACTGCCGGATACTTAAAACTGTCAAACTGTTGGCAGTAACTTATAATTATTTATCTCAGATTTCTAAACAACCTCGGCTGTCTCGCTTTTGTCTTCTAATTAATAAATATTTTGTTTCCTTTCGCTTACCGGCAGTTCCTCGCCGGTTTCAGGCTTCATGAGGCATGTTTCCTAAGCAAATTTATAATTTATAATTAGACAGCTCATAAAGAAATACAGCAATGCGTCTGAGTCTCCGATGAAGGAAATGCGCATTAATAGACTACTTTGTGGAAAATTCACAACCCTGCGATCGTTAACTTAATCTACAGCCTATCCAAACCGTATGATGGTTCTAGGGGAGGGATAACATTTCCCTCCCTGCCAGTATTCATTACACAGTGGAGAACTCGAAGACCATCTGGATAAATGGATTCCACACAAACTATTCGGGTTCATTTATTTATTGCGCATAAAGTTGAGGTAACGCCCTCATTATAACACGCAGCTTAAAGTGTAGAGGAATATGGGAGTTGGAATTTTTAGAAACTCACGAGACGATTGAAGACGGTTACGCACGTTATCCAAGATCTTAATAAATTTATGCGCACAGAATTCATAGATACTGGTCAGTTTTACTGATAATTACATTAATCGGAATCAACATTCCTTCAAATACCAATCGATACCAATGAAGTTCAAAACATTAGCAGACTTACTGTTAAACCAATGCTCAGCTGTTAGTTTTTACTGGTGGCGAGTGGATAGCGTCATTTCTCACCGTGTGGAAAAGAACTGAATTCGAGACTTGTCCTGCAGAAGTTTAGAATTACTTTCCTTCAGGAGTGGAGAAAATTTGACCAGTCGCTTTTTTATGATACTGTGGCCGAGGTAATCGGTCTCGGTCAGTTGTTTCCGGTATAACACAAAATAGACATTGATCATTGTTTACGCACAATTAACGGTTCAAATTAAAATATATCTTTAAAGATAATGGTGCTGTTCGTTTTAGAATTCAAAACGACAAACTGTAATTTGATTTTGAATTTTAAAAGTTGAAGATTCGCTCTGCTTTGAAAGCTTCTTGGTGCCTCGTATTTTTATCCGCGTTTATTATTTTTATTTTATTTCTTCTTAACTGATCTTAATTGCTTTTTATTGCTTTTTTGTTTTATCAATTGTCAAATAATGATTTTATCTATTTTTAAATTTATTTGGATCGCATTTTAGCCCTGACACATCCGAGTCGCCAAACGCGCGAGTATACTCGTAGGAGTTGTAGTTTCAGTTGATCATAGTTCGAGCTCATCTAACTATCAAATACAGTGACGTTCTTGTATTCTTTATTTCGTAAGCTCCTGTGACCGCCCTGTATCCGTTCAAGTGCAGAAACATAAAATTTACTATTAAAATATTAATTTTTTCGAATAATTATGGTTAATTACTTAATTTATCCAATTACCGTTAATTAATTACTGATGCCTCGTGATTTTAGTTTGGCTCTGCTTAAATTGTAAACAATCAAATCCTATGCTCGTTACCATGTTTCTTCAATATTCTTGGTACACGATTAGATGCTAAAAGTAGTGTCAGATGGATTTAATATATAGACAGAACGACATGGAGATTTGTTCTTGCCATGGCAGTCCATTGCAGTTCATTATAGCTATGCTAAAGGATTTAACTGAGCTTCTATTAGATAACTTAATGCCAAAACAACTGGTGGTGAAGTGCTTCACAATATGAGATCGAGTGGCAAACATAGTTTGCTCGTTGCTACATACACAATGAGGCTATTCCCTACTTGTATAACAATTTAAATGAGGATAGTTAAATCCCTTAGCATGTCAGCAACAGATTTGAAATTGGAAGCTTGGCTGTAATTCTGTCTGTTCATTACAACTTAATTGTCTATGATGGTTGCCCTCGTAATTACACAGTGTTTATAATTACCGTCCTCCCGACACCGTGTAGAAAAGGCTTGGATCAGAACCTTTCCGTAAAGTGAGGAACTTTTACAAGCTTTGTTCTTTTTTCACTACGTGGCTGAGTTGGTCGGCCTCGGCGAGGACATCAATTTTTTTTTTTTTTTTTTTATAGAAACTCGGATTTTTCGTACAGCAAATCAGGCAAACCAACCGGAGGACACACGTAATTTATGGACTTAATGCACACATGTGGATGACGCTGTTCACGAGTTACTTTAATATGATAATTTCTTTTTGCTTATGATAACTTCAGTGGTGACTGAGAAGAGTGACTGTTATGCTTTATTAGTACCATGAGCTAATAACGTATTGGACCGCTATTGGCCGTAATCACTACTCCGAAACGAAATGGCATGAGGTCAACAGTGTTTGAAAGTGACATGTGAAATATCGGATCATTAATGTAACTAAACTCTTAATCCCTGGAGTGACGTCGGTAGAATGCTGTGTTGATGAACACGCCTTTCCAGTTCATCCTACAGTGGAATTAGATTGAGATCCGAGGACTGGACTGGCCAGGGAAGATGTTAGAATTCTTTCTCGTGGTTCTCAGACCACCCTTTCACACATCTGCCACAGTGGATGGCAATCGCTTTGTTCCCCCTACACTGGGATAAGGCGGGACAGCAAGAGTGTGCCACGAAAAAATGCTCCAAACCACTTCCTTCAGCAACCCGTACTATGTTCGTGTCAGACGGTATCTGGGATTTCTCCCATCTTCGCACTGTCGGCTCACAGCAGGATAGATCCACAGCCTCGTTCGCCTTCCTCCATATTATGTGAACTCCTCCATCTGTGCTGGAAAGCATAACTGAAACTCATCGGGACCCATTGCTTTCCTTGATTTTTCTTGCGTCTATCCTTTGCTTTCCTGCTCAAGCCGAATTGTACGTCTGGTTGGTGTCCGAGGGCAGTGGTTCGGCGAGTCTCCTACTCCTCTAGTGTAGTCTTTGAGGCGTTTTCGCATGGCTTGGGTATTGATGCCTTGTGATGATCCTCTGCTAAAGACTGGAATGACACCAGTCTCCGAAGAGTCCACAAGTGCTTACCAGCTTGTCGTCGAACTTATTTGGGCACGTGTTGGACAACACGCGATATAGTGAATTTCTGTACACGTCACACGCATGTGACCTCTTTAATTTACAGTTTTTCATAGATTGTTGCATATAACCCAAATCTTGGGATCCTGAATATAAAACCAAATCTTAGGTTATATTCACGATCCGAATAAAGTGACCAGGCAGTGTAGGCGGAGAAATTCACGAAGAAAGTTATCTCGCGTAGTTTCCAGTTTATTAAAAATATTGTTTGTCACTGGTGAGAAGAGGGTGAAAATAAGTCATTTTAAAGTTAAAAATACTGTATCTTTAATGGTAGTGGTATTGTTTATTTTAAAATTCAAAATCACAAATTCCAGTTCATTATATTCAACAAATTAAATTATGAAGTAACATTGCTGGGAGAAACGGAAGATGCGGGGTTGTGGAGGACACGATAAGATTTGACATTGTTGTTAAAGAATTCTGCAGAGAAACTGAATTTATTTCCTTTCCTGTCTAAATACGGGAAAATTCTGCGTACATCTGCTTAGAGCAGTGACTCACTCATCAGAAGGCGAACTCTCAGATTATGATATAATAATAATAATAAAATTCTTTATTCATAGCAATGTAGGACACGATTCCCGCTAATCAGAGGAATCTTACAATTAACTGGACACATTACATTCAATACATAAAAAAACTACGTGGGTACACAGCTAATATTGCATTAACTGTATTTTATTATTTATATCAATATATTTTATTATAATAATAATTTTCTGTTTATACTCCGGCACGACAACCAAGCCAGTAGAGTTTACAATAAATCGTCGATACAAATATTTATCGTATTTAGTAGTCAGGGGCTCGAACCCCGGTCCACTCAAAGGAACACAGATTAAGCGCCATTGTGTGCTTCCTCGCATATAACCAGGTGCTGGGCCGGGATGTATCTCAGATTTATGCAGAGCTGTGATTTTAATGTTGTATAGGGTAGATGAGCCCAATTGTTGGCCCACTTTAGGACCCAGAATTCCAGACCCCCAGAGCGTCTTCATACTGGACATAGGAGAAGCCGACAAAACTTCAATACCATAACTGATGATAGAACTAATATAGTAGAGGAGAAATTTTCTGACAGTTTCCTTGTTGTGCGCTCCACAGAGATCAAGTTTCATACCCCAGAAAGCCCGTAATGCTCTTGAACACAGTTCCTGGATTTGTTCCTTATCGTTAATGTTTCGTCCATTACCACTCCTAGGAATTTTACTGAATGAGTGGCGACGAGAACATGCCCCCAATGGGGCGATGCAGAGAGGCTGCTGGATTGAGGTCTGCTTGAGCTCTAGGTGAGAAGATGATATATTTGGACTTTTCAGGGTTTATTTTCAGCCCAAAATGAGTAGCGTACTCGCAGAAAGAGGAGAGATATTTGTTCAGGATGACAGAATTCGATAATTCCTCTGTCTGGTCTGATGAGGTGTTAGCCGGGCTTGAGAGGTAACATACAATGTCGTCGGCGTAGGCCATAAACGCAGATATTTCATTCATTAGTGGAATAAACTCCTCTGACCGTTTGGTCGTCCCGGAGTATAAATAGAAAATTTATTTATTTATTTATTAAATATCGCTGAAAAAAGCAGTGCCGACAACGATCCACCTTGGGGTACACCGACTTCCACCTGTTTTGTGATGCGGTTATTCCCTTGCTGGAAGGTAAGGCACCTCTTGGTCAGCAAATTTCTGAGGAGCTTCGAGACATTATCCGTGAAACCGTAGCAGTTCTCCAGGAGGCACATAAGTGGCTTAACTTGCACTGAGTCAAAGGCCGCTTTCAGATCCAGAAAAACAACATGCATATCATAGCCTTTCTCCCAGGCTTGAAGGGTTTTCAAATTCATAGCCTGCATGCATGTTATTGGCGAACTTTGTGAGAGCGCGCAATGTGTATGCTGAGGTCTCTGGGAAAGGATCTGATTGGCAACCACATTAAACAAACACTTCTCCAGGCATTTGAGAAAAGAGAAGGAGATTGAAATAGGCCTATAGTCAGCAGTAGAGGTTGAAATCTGCACCTTTGGAATTGGGATGACTCTATAATTTAGCCAAGCGTTTGGAACGCCTCCCTATTGTAAAATTCTGTTAAACAACTTTGTCAACTCATCGCTGATGAAATAAGAGGCAACTTTAAGGCAAAAGGTGGGAATAGAGTCACTTCCCATTGATTTCTTATTGGACAGGGCGTTGATGGCTTTGATTAGCTCCTCTTCGCCAATCGTCACGTTAATGAGATTAGTTATGTCAAGTGTGCACTGTTCCAGGGGGGGAGTCCGCAGCTGCACTGTCTGTTTTGACGAACCGGGTTACATGATCGCACCATTCGGACAGGTCTAAAGATTCTACTGACCGGATGTGATTGGCCCACCAGGATCGCTGGCCACACGCTGTCCTCTTCTCCATGAACGAGTTTATAGCCTGCTTTTTGGATTTATGGAAACTGTATCTGGCTATTGAGTACGCTGAATATGATCTTTCTGTGGGTGATCTCTTGAATTGGGCATGTAGCCGTTGTTTTTCTTTAAACTGGTGCATAAGGATGCTGTACCGCCACGGCTTCGAGTGTGAGCAGATGACGCAAACTCTTGACATGGCCACTCTAGCAATGAAAGACAACCATTTCTGAAGCCAAAATGCAGCTTCCTCTATATGGATTTCACTGAGAGTTCGCCAGGGGTAGAGCCTAAACAGATCCATTGCTGTTTCAATTTTTAGGTATTTTGGATCATATACAGCTTTCCTGATCTTTTCAATCGAGTTCGATTGGTTTGATTGGTTATAGCATTCTTTCAACAGGATGAGAGAAGCTTCAATTGGCCTTTGGTCGGAGGGAAATGCCGAATTAGAACTGATTACAGCTTCGACACTCCCATGGCTGGAAAAGATTCTCTTTAATGTGGCTTCTCCGCGAGAGGGGGGGAGGACACAGATGCAATGGATGTTGAGACTCGACAGATCCGAAATTAACTGATCGAGGAGCTTTGATGCAGCTGGCAGGGGCAGGTTGAAGTCTCCGAGAATTATTACTTTCTGGTTGCACTTGATAGAGGTCAGGAGTCAAGCAAAAAAATTATTAATACATTGGTCTGCAACGGGTGGGGGTAAGTAAACTGCACATACTAGCAACTGTAGCCCATCGACTAGATAGCAGCCCCGTGCAGCCTCAAAATCGTTTCCAGGATATGCATAAGCCTTGATCAGAGGAAACTGTTGCCTTTGTCAAATTAAGACTCCCCCTCCTTTCCTATCCGCCAGAATAGACTGATAACCGATGTTGGCGGTTAAAGGCGATATGTCCATGTCATCACGAAGCCAGGTTTCAATAAGGATAACAAAGTCGTAATCCGCACTTAGAAGTATGTAAATCAGGGCACTGATGTGCTCTCCGAATGATTGATTGTTATGGGGATTTAGCGATTCAGATCATTTTGCGCAGTATTATGTTTGTAAATTGGACGTTTATTTGGGTGTGGTCGGTTCACCTGTTTGCTGGACGAAAAACTGAGTCACTGGGAGAAAACGCCATGCAATCCTCATCTGAGACAGACTAACTCAGCGAAATTGAGAAAATGCCCATAAAAATTCCTCACGTCATCGACGGGATTCGAACTAGTCTTTTCCCACCCGATGTGGAGAGGATGACGATTAAGTCAACTGTCTTACCCGAGTGTCTTTCCGAATGAGTTACATATCAAGTTTTGTTGTTGTAGAGTTTTAGGAGCAGTGGCTACTAAGGCCATATTGCTCCGTGTATATTGTCTGTAAATTGCGCGTGTTCTGAAATCGATTTTCTGTTTTCTGGACGTAAAACCTGAGTTTCCGAGAGAAAAAACCATGCTACCTTTGCCTGAGATCGACAAACTAAGCCATATTATGAAAAGGCCCATTAAAATTCCTCCCTTCATTGACGGGACTCGAACTCAGGTCTTTTCCACCGGTGTGGGGGAGGACGGTTATCCTACCAACTGTGCTACCCACGAGGGCTTACATATTAAGATACATGATCATCCATTATACCAACTCTTAGTTTCACAACTTGGCCGAGTTAGTCGGTCTCAGGCGAGGGTAGTATGGTTTTTCTCTCAGAAACTTGGATTTTCATTAAGCAAACAGAAAATCGACTCCAGAACACACCCAATTTACAGACAATATACAAGGAGCAACATGGCCTTAGTCGCCAATGCTCCTAAAATACAATAATAATAACAACCAACTGTTAGGGGAAAATTGTTGAGACTTTTTTTTCCCTCTACCTTTTCTAGATGCTAAGATTATGTGTCAAGGCGATTTTTAATTTTAATTTTTAAATCTGCGTATTTTGAAATGTAGGAGGTAACATTTTGAAGGTAGAGCCAAAATATTTTTTTGTTTATTGATCACAATGTTTCATTATTATGAACAATAAAACAAATCGATATTTTAATTTGGTGGTCCGCCAGCAAAGCTAGGAATCAAAAGGAGTCCGTGGTCGAAAAAAGATTGCGTGACAGTGGCTGATTATATATTTCGCCTAGGTTGCTTGAGAATAATTTAGAGCCACTCACGAATACATATCAAAAATAACTACGCGTATAATTTTGGCACTTAGTATTAAATTTGGAAAAGCAATACAAACTTTTAAAGGCAAAACTTTCATAAAATTCAATTTTTTGTTAGAAATGAACATCGAATTCAAGAAAATTTTAGGGTATAACCTGAAAACTTATCGGCAACTCTCTAAATTACAATGATGGAGCTTTTCTCCTATCAGATTCATTCATATTTCATAAGAAATATAAGATATTACACCCAGAAAAATCCTTTTCTGAAAGATTGTTATTTACAGTTGTTCGCTAGAGTTGAAGATAGATGGTCCTATTATCGCCGTACTTCCTAGGAATATCTGTTTTCCAATCCATGTAACACTATGGAGCACTTTAACCCGAAGGAGAGTGCAGTGTATACCACGAAATTTGTGACCATTTTTTATCGGCTCTGGGTATCCATTTTCATGCAATAGGTGTACACGGTCGAGAAAATTTTTACTGTGCGGCATACTCAAACTGACAAGGGGTATTAGAGCAGATCTATGGCTGCGCTTTCCTTCCTGTCTCCACCAAACAAATATCCAATAAAATGTGCCCTGAAAGTATATTAAATGACACGTTTTTCCATAAAAATTTAGAAATTCGAAGCTCATGTAATAAATTCTTTTAAATACTTTAAACTTGAATTACTACTGAATTATTCTACGACTTCGTTTCATTTAAAAGCACGATTGTGATTTGTGTTTGGTATGTCCAATGTTTTCGAGATTAATTTTGAACTCAATATTAGAAATTTACTAGCAAACATGATTTGACGGGTCTAGTATAAACTTAGGGATGCAAGAAAGTCGTTATTGTTAAAAATCCTACGCAAGGAAATATTTTAAGGAAAAATGTTTACGAAGGTCTCGCAATGGATTCTATTGAACATCTGTCTTTTTTGTCATTTTCTTAAAGTCTTCTTTGAAAGACTTTAAGAAAACTAGTATGCTTGCAGAAATATTTTGTTGGTTTCCTCTCTGCCTATTGTAGTCACCATTGCAAAACTTTTTATACAGAATTTGCCTCTGAGAGTTGAAGTAAAATCGATATTATTGGAAAATTCTAGTTGTTCACTAATTCACTTACAGAAATTTCAGAGAGTGGGCAACTATTTGACGAATGAAGAATGATAATTCAATTTGAGATTTTCTGTTCAGCATTCTTGGAGAATCAAAACTGAGATTCTCTCTCTCATTTCATTACATTATGACAATCAATACATTTATTTGGTGGTGGTGTTGTGTAGTGCGTGAAGTTCGTAATTAAAGCGAGGAGTTTATAGCTTTTGCTTTGTTTAATACACTGATAAATATTTTTAAAATTCTTAACATTTTCGCTTCAATTTATAGGCCTTTATTTTTTAACGTAGTTCAACTTTTCTTAAGGGTTGAAACGTGTTTAAAAAAGTTAACGGCCGAAGTATTCTGTAAAATGTTTGATCGGTTAATTGCCAGTACTTTTTTCTCTAATTATTTTGAGTGTTATGAAGAACAGGTATCACAAAGAATTATCTGTTTTGTGTTATTATACAATATTTGATTTACATTTATGATATAAATCTGTTAACGATTCTCGTTTTTATATATCTTTCTATAGGAATCTTACCTGCAAAATACCATCTTAACATTTCGAAAATAACAAAGATAAAGAACTTCCCATGGGAAGGTAAAGGTTTTCCTAAAGATTCATGTCCGGTAAGGAATTTTTTTTTACTAAGGTATTTATTTCTACTGTGATGAAAACAAGAGATAATAATTATCCGAATATTTTTCTACTACTGTATACTTGTATAAAACGATACCTGATCACTTTCCATTATTACAATTATATCAAAAGTTTCAGCATATTTACCCTTAAATTATCTAAATTATCTTTCTGTAGACTTTATATAATTAATATATATCTTTACAGGGTTACTTAGGAGAAAACTAATAAACTATACTAAAACAGTAAAAAGGCTTTATTCCTCACAACTATGCTATAGAACTTTTCCTGTGCCAAACTGTTGTTCAGCCAGTGAGTGATCAGCCACTTAGTGATGAGTAGTGGACTAATAACTATCCGAAAAAAAAATACTCTGACATTCATCCGAAGTTCGAATATCACCTGGAGAAAGCTTGGAAATTTTCAATTTCAATGATTCGATTTCATTGGAAAATAAACATCCAGTCCAGGCATGATACTTTATGTTATGCAGATGATATGAAGCTCCTCACACCGATTTCTTCACACGATGATCTTCTTGTGATAACAGCATCCATTAATAATATATTCATGGAATTTGCAGTACCTGAACCAGTTCGGATTAAAAATAAATCCAGAAAAATCTGAGTTTATGATATTTTCCTTAAAGAAAACGCCTTCTTATATTCAGCCAACACTGTATAATTCTCCTATTCGCATTGTGAATAAGCATACTGATCTCGGGGTTGTTTTTGATCCTAAGCTCTGCTTCAGTAACCACATTGACAAGCTGCTTGCCCTGGCAGATCAACTCCGATGGATTGTCAAATAGCGTTTACGTTACATTAATGAAGTCACAACTACTAGAAAATATATAAAAACCACAGTATACGCTCCGTTTTTTTTTTTTGTGCAGAGGTATGGGCATCCACTGCCTCCTAGCACAATCAGGCCACTTTTTCTGTTGAGCTTGGCTCTTAAACTGGGCCATAAACAAACATAAACTTCCTCCACAGCTAAGGACAATTGAAATGGCCAGTTTGATTCCAATTCACAGGCTCCCCATGCTAATTAGGGTGAAACGCCTTACCACGACTGTCAAAATGATTGTTTGGCTGTATTTCGGTACCATTATTTTGTGGCCTGTGCTCTTGGAGAGTCTCTCAGTCTTCCTTCAGAGCGACTCCAACTCTGTGCCCACATCTCAGCCGTCTCCACCTATCCGATAGGTTTCTGTCTTTTCAGTTACTTTCATGTGCCCAGTCCTTGGATGCTGGTCTTAATAAGTTCGCTTGTGACAGGGAATACAGACGCCGCATCCTTGAATTGTACTTGCCTTCCCTGATCCTTCTCCTCAAAGTCGCCTTAATGCCGCAAGCCAACAATACCATCTGATATGAAATAAAAGGAAAGGAAACTGCAGCCATTATCAATCTACCGTAGGATGGAAGCTTCTCAATGATTCATGTTGAGGGAAATGTACCATAATCTATGCTGGTCCACTGCGGGTTAGCAGATCGAACGTATTTAGCAGTCAGGAGCTTGAACCCTGGTCTACTCAAAGTGCTGCAACACTTCCGCTCCTCACCACTCGGCTACGGAAGCCGTCTGATGTGAAGATGGCATACTAACTTTTCAGTATGACAGTGAGTAATGATGAACTATCTGCTTCTGTTCAGCGAAAAGAACGTTGCCTGTTTTATATTACTATATGAAATTATTTCTTTCCACCAATATCTTCCTTGTATATTGTGGAGCAAATAACTGCATTATAGTTTTGAGCTGTATTTGTTTTGAGTTGTATTTCCTTTTATGAGTCCACACATGCATTTCCTTCTGTTCCATTTATCAATGTTCTCTATTTATTATTATATTGTATTATAACTGTTAACCACTGGCCTGGTGGCCGTGAAGAGCAATGGCAATGTATCGATTTGTATTATTATTATTATTATTATTGCAATAAAGATTTGTCTAATAATAATGCTTGAAGAGATCATCAGTGCATTCAGGAACTGAGAAACTTGCAGTTTGAGAATCCCGAAGCGCTCACTAAGAGACTGTCTGTTCCCCTTTGTCCGTAATGGGCCTTTATTTGATGAAAAGACGCTTACCCTAACAGTAAAATGTTTCATAGTACTTGGACGTACAGGAACTGGTTGTTGTAGGTTTTTAGGCCCATTAGAAACTTAGGTCATATTGTGCCGTATATAATGTTCGTAAATTGTTTGTGGTCTATGGTCGATTTGCTGTTTGCTGGACGAAAACTCGAGTTTTCGGGAGAGAGAGAAAAAAAGCATGCTATCCTCACCTGAGACCGACTAACCATCCACATTGTGAAAAGGACCCATAAAACTCCTAGAGTCATTGACAAGATTTGGACACTAATATGGTGTTGGGCCACCCTTTTCTTTTAAATCAGTTTGTAATCTATGTTGAATAGATTAAAATAAATCTTTAACTTTCTTAAGAGGAATATTGGACTGGTCTTCATGGAGGAACGTTTCAAGCTGTTTGAGTGATAAAATATACTTGTCATTCTCCTCTCCAAATACGCCTACGATGGCTTAACTTTAATCTGGAGATTGTGCCTGGCTGTGTGTATTGGAATATTATCGTCTGGAACCATGGCATCGTTTGTGGAAAACAACGTTTGCACCATTGGATGAACCCAATCATTCAGCATATCAATGACAGTGATTTTCCGTTCAGGGTAATGATAGGACCAAAAAATACCAAGATACTGCTACCAAAAACATTGTTGATTCTCTTCCACCTCTTTGTTTGAACGGTTGGCAGGGGACAGTAAAGATGATGCGCTTTCTTTGACATTAACCAAACGGAAACTCTCTCTGATGTTGGGAAAAAAAGTGTGAATGAAGTTGTCCGAAACTAGGACATGGTTCCAATCATCAAAAGTCCAGTTTTTGAGCTCCTTCCTCTATTGCATCCTCTTTCTAGAAGTGCCATGTAATGAGTGGCTTAGAAATAGCGCCCTACCATAAATTTCAGCTTCGCGAAGTTCTTGCCGAACTGTTTTGATAGAAAATGGATTGCTAGACTCACGTTAATCTTGCGGTTATTTCTGAGGCAGTATTTTAAACCTTTTCGGGCTACAGTCGTTTTCATTGTCCAGCTATCTGTTTCAGTCAGCTTTGATTTTCTTCCACAATTCGTCCCATCAGATTTTGTTTTTCCATTCTTGGCGAATATAGACGTCCATTTCGATACAGTTTCTCTGTATATATTAAACAAATCAACAGTTTTAGTCATCGATGCTTCTGCTAAATGTGCACTAACAATTTACCATTTAACCTCTTTGGAATTCAGACGGAGCGGTCATTTTCTTCATGTTCCTTTTTAGATTCCCTCTAAATAAATACCAGCTTTTGCTGGCTTTCATTCACGGTACTGTCTGCTAGAAACAAACAAACAAACAAAAAATCATCACTGCGTATTCATAAATACATACGTCATACAGCCATTACAAAACTACTACTTTCATATTAAGTGTTTCCATTATTTTGTCCACTCTATTAGACTTTATATGGAGTAATAATGTTGGCAAAAGACCCCGAAGGAAGCAATCAAAACCCCCTTTCTCCTCTAATTCACAATTCTGTCCTTCTGACATTTCGAACATTGAGCACAAAATTGCTTTCATTACATCTCTCAGTTCCTATTGCCTATCTCTGAATTTCTCATCATTTCTCTCGCTCATTGTGCAATAATAACATCCGAGCAGATTTCACTCCGAAGCATCACAAACATTCTCACTCCGTTGTGGAGAATTTGATGTCTCTCATCATCCACTGCTGTAGTCGACTGATTGCCACGAGAATTATTTATGCATAGATAATTTGAATTTTATAATAATACTATACACATAGTACAGTATTTGTTATTTAGGCTCAGGCTTTATTATTTTGAATTCTTTAAATCCGAATTCCAGGTTTAATAGATGGATTCTGTAAATTATAAGATTTACTTTAGAAATTAGGTTTGCTTATGCGATATCTCTTCTTATTTCGTGCAATTTATAAAATACGCGTATAAAAATTAAATTGTACGAGTTAAAAGAAAAATTGTGCGAATAAAGGACATAAAAGTTCTTCCCGAGCTTTCTCACAATCTGAAATTCTAGCGTTGGAATCGACAGCGTCTAAGAAATCAAGTGATTCGAATCGCTGTCGTGCGTAGGAGGGCCATCTTAGAGCCATAGCTGTATTGCAGAAGTATTTGAACAGAAATAAAATTATACGAGAAACAGCAGCATAAGCTTATTAAGGGGAAGAAAATAAAAAGAAAATCATACCTAATTGATATAAGTTACTATGAGGTTGGCAAAATAAAACAGATTTTCTAAAAATCGAGAGATTTAGGAGGCAGGACATTCACAATGCTAAGTTGCGACATGGCTTGGTGTCTCACATGACATGTTTGCTGATGATGACACTTTGTCATCATCAGCAGGTTGTAGAATTGATTCTCCAGATTTTTCGTAGACTCCAAATCAGGGTCGTAAGCCATCAACAGTGCCATGGTAAAATTTCTCACTCTCTCTCTGTCTCTCTCTACTTACCCCTGCAATTGACGCTTGAACGCTGCCCAGTTACTCGAACGCTTTGAGACAGCGACAGAAGCACGGATGTCAACCCGCCAAACTATCCGAAATCGTCTGGACAGACATGAATTTCATGCTAGAAAACTTGTGGTGTGTTCCATTGAGTTTCCGGCATCGTAGCGCAAGAACGTATGCACTCGAACATCGTAATTGGATGACGAGAAATACTGCTGTATTCACTTCACAGATGGGTACAGGTACAGCTTAAGTCCAGATTCTCGTTAGATCGTAGTGTGGGCGAAGAAGGAAAGCAAAAGAACCCAGTATTCCTACAGGAAGACAGCCAGTCCAGTGGTGGAGGGGAGACTGCTGGTCTCCCCTCCACCACTGGGAATGGCAGTTCCGTGGTTGTACAGAATTTTATACCACTAGAAACGGGACTCTAACCTGTAAATAGGCATAGAGAAGAAATTTTAAAACCTGTAGTCTTTCCCTATGCTGATGTTGTCGATGAAGAGTACTTTTAGACAGACGCCAACGCTCAATCCCATAAGGCACGGCTTGTCAACAATACTCGTATGTTGGAAGAATATCGTCCTTATGGATTGGCCTGCCTGCTCCGCCGAATTGAATCCCATCTAGCACATCTGGGATGCCCTGGGAAGACGTATTTCAGGTCGTCATGGCAGTCCAGTGATACTTATCTGTTGGCAACAGCGTTTACGCAAGAGTAGATTATGAAACAACTCATCTATACCTTGATGTTACTGATGAATCGCAGGAGTGAAACATGGCTGATGGTCGCTGGAGGCCATACTAACATCGGTGTCTGTGCACATGCCATTCACAACAGTGACAAATATTGTTCCTACAATTATACTATTACATCAATACTTCATGTTCTAATAAAGCCGAAAATGCTGTTCGCTCTGGAGTTGCTTTGGAAAACACTGATCAGAATCTGACTTCTTCTTCAAATCACGAGATACATACCTCTTCACAAGACATCGGTAATGATAAGATATGCATCACATCATTACCCGATTGGTCCATTATCACAATAAGGCCCCACAGGGTTCAGTACCGGTTTTCTTGTTGTTTTTAATATTTATTATTAATATTTAAGAAGGTATAACAAATGTGTTGTAAACGTTTTTCGATTATGCAAGGATTGGTTAACCATAGTAGAAAAGGTATGCTGTTTCAACAAGATCTGATAATTTATTTGGCCAGAAAAATGCCCTTTAAACCATAATGCCAGTAAATGTACGGTTCTACTTTTGGGTAATAGCAATCTTAAATTATCTTGAAATAAACGTAAGGTAGTCGATAATGGCAAGATTTGGACGTATTTGTACAATCTGACATGAAGTCCTCTGAACAGTGCAGAAAGGCAACTAGAGAGCACATGGGGGTTTCACC